>NW_006800314.1:346249-351725 GCF_000485575.1 Poecilia formosa | reverse complement strand
ATCCTTCAAAGAGTTATTGTAGATTGCAATGGCTATTGGCAGGAAAAATCTCCTCTGGTGAAGAAAGTTCGTTTCACAGTTCCAAATAAGTTTCTCAACTTTGAAGACTGATTTATCTCTTAATCTGAAAGAATGCAGTCAAACTAGCCAATCACTGAAATGGAAAAATCCAACAAGATTAGTGTAAGAGAAGTTGAACGGCCTAGGGCCAGGCGCAACAAAAAGAAGGTGTCGTTCAACACTTGGTTTGAGGAAAACAAACATTGTTTTCCGGAAAATCCTGAAAACCAAGCCGGTTCAGTGGTCCCTGTAAAAGAAACAATCTCTCAAACTCAAGAGACAGTGGATGAGCAAGGGGAGAAACGGCCACCTGTGACCAAACAACAACAATAAGGAAATTATATCAGTTGGAAACTGGGTGGTTGAACTACCCCCAGTAGGTAAAACAATTTCTGCTGAAAACCCCTCACTGGAATGAACTCAGAGAAACAGCCACCAAAGCGTAAGCAGAAGCAGATACCACTTCAGGCCTGGTTGGAGTTGCACGCCCCACACTGATGAAAAGATTTCTAACAAAAATACCTTTTTTTTTCCCTTTATAATTATTTATATGACTGTACTTTCTTAAATTGTTTTAAACTACTATAATGTAATGAGTTTCGCTCCTGTACAGGGTATCTTTCAGGCACAATCCACTGACTATAATGTTTAAAATAAAGATATTCAGCAGATACAAGAGAAATATACATTGTTGTACTAAAATGATCCAGGTTAGTTAGTCAGATATTGCATAAAAGTTATGTTTTGTGTATATTTCATTCAAGTTTATGCTTTATCTATGGGACCAGTTTTGTTCGTATTCTCTGGAGTCACTGGTTTCGGTTGTTTTAAGGGGTTTATGTTAATCTGCTAAGCAGAGCTCTAAAACAGAGAAAGCAAGACACAAAATGGAACAACTAACTGGATGTGAACCATGTCATAGGGACAGAGAATCCAACGCTGCACAGTGAAAAGTCAACATATGATATGAAACGCATGACGACCAGGAGGCGCAGCAAGTGATGAGATGGTTAATAGAAGATGGGATGAATCCGGCTACGGGAGACAGACCAGAGTGGGCATAGCAGTAGACCAAGAGAGGGTAATACTAATCAACGGAAACTAAATATATAAACAAATGAGGAACCAAATGCAACAGTATATTAAACAACAGGAGTATATAGAGAGGAATGAGTAGATATAGCAAGATCTTTGGAGGGGTAATTGATACAGTTTAGAATAAACAGACACAATTCCCGGTAAAAAGGTGAGATAATATTGTTGAAGTGCCATGAGTTCGTTGAGGCCACATCTAATACAGAAAGCAAATGTATCCTACAGATCGTAATAGTAAGCAACTGATCATTTGTTTATGTTATAATTAGATTTGATATGTTTGTTTCATCAATGTTTTTTTTTTTTTTTTAAACAAGAGGCAGTGAGTTTAATTTACATGGAGTTAAGCGAAATGAATTATAAACATTAATTTTAACTAACAGGTGCTCTGAGCACTTTAATCTGTACACCTTGGGACGCTCAAGGGGCAGCTCTAAGCTACTCGGGAGTGTTTTTGAAGGCTTTGAGTAACTTGGTGGTGCCCCTTATAGCTACCACGCTAAACAGCTTAGCCACCGTCCTCCTTTTGGACCTGGGAAGTCCCATCTGTTTCAGCACCTCCGAGTTTCCTCCATACCACTTTCCTCTTGCCCCCAGTGGGAAACCGTACGTTTGCACATCAGTTAGGCCAAAGGTATTGCAGATCTGTGGGGCGAGCTTTTCATATTTGTTGACCTTAGTTTCTGCTCTGTGCCTTAAGGTCGCCGGCTTCATTTCAAAGCAGATGGCTACGTCCACGACAAGTCCTCGGCCATCCTTGATCATGATGAGATCAGGTACTGCCGTTCCCAACAGTGGGCAGGTGATTCTTTTTTCCTGCATGACCTCCCAGCCCAAGGACAGTCCGATGCTTGCCAGCAATCTGTAAATGTTGTGATTTGCCATCCTATTCTTTTTAAAGGACTTGCACTGGCTCACAATGTGGGCAGTGCCTTCCCACCCTTTGCCACCGGCCCTGCAGGTTGTATTCCTGTGCCTCCCTCTGCTAAGGGTGGTCAGGGTGCCGACTGTGTTGGAGCGAAGTTGGAGAGCCAGAATATAATCGGATTCATGCAAGCCTTTGTGATCTCCCAGCCAGTTGTTACTTATGGGATCCTTGGCAAATGTGGTGAGACCACGACCTTGGCATTTGAGACCGCACCATCGCTTATATTCCGACTCCCTCCATTTTTTCCCAACAGTAGCTGGGTCGGTGAGTGCGAGCTTTTCTAGTAGCTCCCCTTCCCCCTCTTCTTCAGTGGCTACTTTCCACCTTCTGGCAATCTCCAATTTGGGGAGCAGCGAGGGGGCCAGAGTTCTACATTTGATGTCCTTTGCCTGCATCATTTTGCACCACCTCTTGACCTGGCAAATTGGGATCTGTTTTTCCAGTTTGGGCAGCCCAAGTCCACCATCAACCCTGGCACTATAAAAGAGGCCGTCTGCGGTTGAAGGGCTGAGGTGAAGCCAGGATTTCACCCTGTTCCTGATTTCCAGATCAGCTCTCTTCAGGTCTACCATACTGACCAGGCTCATGTCCGCGGCATATACCACTCTTGGTATATCATATGTGACAAGCATCTTAACTTTTTGGGTGGGTTTAAGGGGGGCTCTGCCAATCTTGCAGAGTATTTGTGTTATTTCCTTTAGTGGGTCAGAGGGCAAGATCCCCTTTCTCGGACTCACTTCAACTCCCAGATATTTGTAAGGCTGAGCCTCACTGATCATGGGGATGGGGTCAGCGTTGATCTTCCAATCTGCACACTCATTGAGGGTCATACTCTGTTTGGTGGCTTTCAAGAAGAAGCCACCGCACTTTTTAATTTTGACGTCCAGTGTTTTCCAGGAATTTCTCCAGTATTTTTAGATTCCTCGCCATTCCAGACCAGGAACCGCTGCGTAGGACTAGGTCGTCGGCATAGGCGAGAGCGGTTATAGACTGGCCGGAGAGGGTGTAACCAGAGCCCCTTTGGTCGAGGAATGAGAGGAGCGGGTCCAGGCAGAGGTTGAACAACAAGGGAGACAGTGGGTCACCTTGCTTCACACCAACATTCAGTTTGATTGACCGGGTTGGCCCTTCATTGGTTATCACCCTGGAGCTGGTGTGTTTGTAAGCATCGCTGATCAGGTCACAGATGGCAGCATCCACTTTCCTCAGCACAAGCACCTCCTGGATGTGCCTGTGCGAGACGGAGTCGAACGCTCTTGCCAGATCGATGAAGACCACTGCGAGGGTCTCTCTCTGGCGTACCGCTCTCCGTATTATGCCGTCTAAGATCAGCAGGTTCATGCTGCAGCCTTCGCCCCTAATAAAACCTTTCTGTGATGGGTGAATAGGACAAGCCTCACCCAACCTGTCACACAAGATCCTAGAAAAGAGTCTCAGGATGGTGGAGCTGAGAGTGATGGGCCTCCAGCAGTCTATACTCTTTAGCTTTTCCTGGTCCGAGCTCTTTGGTACCAATGTTGTCCTGCTCCTCTTGAGGAGCTTAGGGAGTTTGCTGTTGTACAGGATAGTGTTGAATAGACAGGCCAGCAGCTGCCCATCTTTGTCCCATCTTGATAGGTGGGACTTCCTTATCCCATCTAGCCCGGGCGCGCTCTTGCCTCTGGATCCTTGGAGGGCCGCCATCACCTCTCCAGGGGTAACCGGCATCAGCAGAGGTTCATTATCGGCTTCTGGCAGCGTATCAAACACACCCAGCTCAGTATATTTGTCCTGCTTTTCCCACAGTTCGCTTTATGTGCTTTCAACAGTTCATTTGGGGATGTTACATGACCTTGCCTCTTTACCGTCCAAGATCAGTGATGCAGCGGCTGCCGCGTTGTTTTTATACAGGCTTTGGATGGTTTGATAGCCGGCCCTAATGTTTCTTTTGACTGCTCGAAACCTACTGGGTTTCCAGGGATTCCGAGTGGATATTTTATTGGAACGCTTCATCTGCCTCACATATGATAAGGTTTTATTAACATGAGCCGGGGAGGATTTGAGGGGATGAAGGCCCCCCGGAGGGACGTCCTCGTTCCTGATTATTGTTAACATGCAACTCTTTAGAGTTCTCTTTGGCTGCTTAACCCGCTTGTTTATGGGTGAAGGGAGGGGGGTGAAAAGGCCCTCCAAATTACTAAGGAAGCCATCGTCAGGTTCTCCGGCTCTCCGCTTCCTGCCAGCACTGCCATGTTTTTTGGTATGCATGGAGAGACCTCTACTGGTCCTGAAGCTAGCAGGACAGGTCTCACACTTGAAGGTTTTGTTGGCTGTAGGGCAGGCATGTTTGTTTAAGCCACATTTAGCAGCATGGCAGGTGGCGCTGTGTGAGTTCTGTTTCAGGCTATGGCATTTGATGCAGAACCAATTGATTTTCCTTGCCTGATGTTTCCTCAGGAAATCTGAGAAGCCGTCCTTTGCCGTCTTCAGGATAATGCTACAAAGAGGACAGCGTAGTTCTCTCCATGGCACCTTAAGCCCTACCGTAACCACAGCGGGGAGTTTGAATCCCGAGCCCAGAGCCTTTCTCCAATCCCTGTCGGTGCTCAAGAACACAATGTTTTTGGCTGACCGGGGAGCCGAGGAGAGACTCAACTCAACCGTCGAAATGCTAGCTGGGAACAGCGTTGGGAGAGGAGCACAGTCGGGATCGCTCGCTCTTCGACTGATGAGGCGATCGACAGGCCGCCTCTCACACTCACTGTCAGACAGGCAGCGAACTTCCCTTGCTGACAAGTCGAAAGGAGCCGGGAGAGCACTCAGGTTTCCCAGGCTATAAGAAGCAGGGGGGCCCTGCCTGTACAGCGGCGTACTCATTATGGTGGAGTGGAGGCCACGAATCCACTACGTCACGTGAGAGCCAAATAGGTGGACAGCCCGTGTGAAACAGCGTTCAAGATCAACACACTAGGTAAGAGGAAGAGGATGTCTCTACTGATCTGTTCAGTCCTTTACGCTCAGCTGCTGTGCCCTCAACTGGCTCAAACCAGCTGATCTGCCTCTATGAGTGTTCTGTTGCCATGGTAATTAAGCCACTGCCAAAGGCTGAGTGTGTTTGAGCAACAGCCGGCTTATTATTTGTTGAAAGAACAATAAAAGAATAAACAACAACAATGTTACACAATTAACACAAAATGACACAAATTCCAGGAAAAAATAGTTTCCAGTTTCTTTCAGAATATTTTATAAATCTAAATTAAGGATACTATTTATTTTACCTAGGTTATAGTTCTATTTAAGTTCTAGTTAATACTATTTATCTGTTTTAATTTACAGTTTGTTCTAATCTGTTTAATCTATTTTAGTTCTTTGGTGTTTCCCTTAAGGAGTTAAAAAAAAAAACCCAATAACAGC
>NW_006800314.1:300529-345997 GCF_000485575.1 Poecilia formosa | reverse complement strand
TATATTATAATATAATATATTATTATTAGAATTTACTTTTTAAAGTTGCATACTTCTGTTTCTAATGCATTGTTGCATTTTCCAGTGTATAAAATCCCTGCCTCCACCACGGCTGCACCAGTTCACAGTGAGTATTGGTTTTTGACCCCATAGTATTGTTTGGTAATATTTTTGATGTGCTTTCATACTCTTCTCTGTTTAATACGTTACTTTTATACATTCCTATACACTTCTGTCAGTGTTTTGCTGTTTTGAAGTTGTACTGAATAATTATTATTTATTTGTTAACATACAGAGCTCACCATGCAGCTGTTCCTGACTATTATATTGTGCGTTGGAGCGATGATCTTTGTGTGTCTGTTCACAATATGTCTTCTTCTGGCTGCGAAGCACAGGAGATCCACCCCACGCCAGAAAAGAGAGGTTGGTTTACAAAATAATGAAATAAAATAACACCCATTGAGGTCTCAAGTTAAATATCTGGAGTAACTTCTCTTTAAAATTAACAATGGTTTAGTTTCTCTTAAATCCCTAAGTTATCCTACTACCCTTTCTTTTATAGATTTATAATATAAGAAAGGGCAGACTTCTGCCCAGGTCCCTCTTGAAAATGGGATCTAGATCTTAACTGGGTTTACCTGATTAAATAAAGGAAATAAAAAAATAAATAAATAACGTATCAGTACACTGTGATTTGTTTGTATTTATCTGTGCTGATCAAAATTTTATTTGTGTGGCCACAATTAGCTTTTAAAACTGGTCCTTATCATTTTCATTGTTCCTGCTGCAGTGTGGCGCTGATTTTTAAAGGGGAGAAAAATTAAGCTGTCCACTCCCACCTCATGAAGAAAACCTCAGACAATCAAAGGAATCAAAATCTATTTGATGTGTGCATACATGTTGAATGTGAATCCCTAATATCAGCTCATTAAGCATCCTTCTATCCAGTTTGCTCCCTTTAACTATTGGAACCTTTGAACTTTGACATTTTAATCCATATTTTTCCTGTCTGAAGTAGCAAGATGCTGACAATGACATATTACTGTACCGCCTTCTGCCTTTCAAACTTGTCTCATTTATGAGGCGATGAAAAGACTTATTTCCAAATAAGACTGTGCATGAAGTGAGTGAGAACCAAGAGATGAAGGAGGATTAGGGAAAAATATGGCACTTATTTCTAATATTTAGTGTAAAATATATGAGAGCAAAAAAATAAATCTTATAAATTTCCCAGAGTGCAGGGAGGAGTCAGATATTTGGGGATCAAGTTATGGGAGTTTTTTTCATTGGCTTTTGTTTACATTGTTTGAACATGTCTGTCATCTATTGTCCACAAGGGGGCACTGCAGCATCCTCAAATTCCTACTTCCCTCAGGGGAAACTCAGCGGTCAAATCCGGTTTTTGTCACATGTTCTGTCTGGACAGCTGACATTGTGTTCTCCATATTAGGAGCAGTCAAGCTGCCACAAGAGCCGCTGAAACAATTTTCAAATGATACAAGTAAATGGCAGCACATTTCACGAATATTATTTGCTGGAGAGTTCTGTTTCGTGTTCATTAAAAATAGTTATTTGTAAGTCTCTTGATTGCTTATTTAATCACTCTGAACTTCTACAACCACATGTGACATCATGTTCTTTCAGGTCAGTACAGCTGATGCTTTTAGACGTTTTAAATACAAGATGTCAACTCTGAGGTAGAGGAGTGCTTGCCATTCTTATCTCCTTGTAGTTGGGTGTCATAGATTCAGATAAAAGTGAAGAATCACACTATCTGTCACGTTGTGCGAACATTTCATTGATGTAATGATGTAAAAACCTGATCTAAGTCCATGACTTGTTCATTGACGCCACTGATTTGTCCTCCCTGTAGACGTCGTCTGACTATGAGACGATGATGCCCTCGCCTGCGGGAGCGGCACCAGAGCCCTGTGGATGTTCGCATCCGGACTGCATTGACCTCTCTACTTTACCTCGGCCACCTTCTGACCTCTACTCCTGCTTCACAGAAGAGAATCGGGACTCCACCATCTCCTGCAGCCTCGGCGAATACGTCGATGTAGACGTACCGGGACATATCTGCCAGTACCAGATTCTGGACCGGAGCCGATTGGAAAACCATGTTTACCACAGTCTTCACGGGAGCTGCAGCTCCAAACAACGAGCTCCAAAAGAGCAGATTGTCCACTGACATAGCTTATACCTGGAACAGTGTGTGGGTTGGTTATTGGTATTAAGTTATACCAATCTGTAAAAAGTGACAGACTTTTCTCTCAGTTTTATAGCTTAAAGTTTCTTCAATGACATGAAGGAGGAAGTGCCAGACTTTTCTCTGCTCCTTCTACCTGCCCGCTGCCATCCTACTTGCTGAATGTATTGTACAAAATTACAGTCGTATTAAGATACAGTCACCTACTTGGATGTACAATCAACTTATCTGACAGTATGGACAAGTTAAACTGTTTTTTTCTTTCAAAAAATGTAAGAAAACTGTGTGAAAAAAGTTTTAAAATGCTTTTCATCATTCTGATGAGTCAACAGAATGATGAAAAGGGTCAGGAAAACACCGTCCTTCAGCTATTGTGGAGGAATTTAATCTGAAACGGACATTTTCATTTACTTTCTTTCAGTAATATTGGAAAGGCACACAGATTTCTGTTGGCTGTTTGTGATAAACGAAGAAGGTAAATGATCACAATTATTACATCTTACTAAAGATGTTTGCACAGTTGAAAGTGGCTTTAATGAGATTAAAAAATGTACAGATGTGTTCTCTCTGATGATGTTAAGCATAATGTGAGCTGCCCCTCTCCCACTTGTTGCTGCACACTGCCAATCTGATAAACTGCCGCAAAGAAAGTCTGTTTGGAAATATTTCTAGAATGGAGAAAACATGATAAGTCATGGTCTGAAAGTGGAGGATCGTCCATCATGGTGTTTTTAAAACATCGCATGCTATAAGCATATTAATACAATGCATTAAAAAAAATCCAAGTATTTTTGGACTGGTTTCTAATGCAAATATCTTAGCAGACTTAAAATAAAACAAAACTAACTCACGAGTTCCATTTTTAATGCAGGAGGAGTTTTACAAAGAATTTTTTTAAGTCAACAACTCCATGACATTTATGAAAAAGTGCTTTTTCCACTGGCAAATTATTTCACTGATATGGTAAAAATGTTTTGTTAAAGTGGTTTGGTCTTATTTCAAGTGTGACAGGATTTTATGCACTGGGAACTACATTTTGTGTTTTTGCAGCGCATGGCCTTGATACTTGCGTTTGTTGAAGGGCAGAACGGCATAGAGGTTTATCATTCGAAACAGTAAACACTTGAAATTCAATATTAGCTTTAATGTGTGTTTACTTTAGATTTTTGCTTTGGTAAGAGCTGCAAGAAATAAAATAACTAATTATCAATATAAGTTGATAATTGTACCATGTCAGTGCCTCAATGACACAAATGAATGATTAGTGACTGAGGCTGAACACTTTGCATGTATCGCCTTCTAAGACCTGATTGGTTTATTTTACATGTTGTTCTCATTACCGTGGAGTAGGTCAGTCATCCAGGACATTCTTGATGTGGTCAAATAGAAGGTACCTGGACTTTTTCTCTTGTTTCACCCCACATCCAAAAGGCTTCTTTGGTTCTGAATACGGGTTGGAAATATCAAGGCTTGTAATTTATAGTCAAAACAAGGAAGCGAACAGGAACGTTAAAGTTACTATTAAGATCACATTGTTATCTGCTTTTCCTCTGTATTTGGTTCAGTGTTTGGTTTGTTGTCATTTGTGTGTACACAAGGATGATTGGCAGCGTTAAGACCTTCCTCCTTGCTCTGATTGGTTATCTCTCTCAGATTGTGCCAGTAATACATAGTGATAGTTGTAAGGAATATGTAAAAAAAATAAATAAATAAATAAATTTTAAGCACTTACAGGGGCCTCTAAAAAGAAATATTATAAAAAAAAAAAAAACTATTTTTTTAAGTTTTGGTTTTAACAATGAAATATCAAAAATGAATAAATGTAGAAAAGCACTTTTTAAAAAAATACAATGATTAGGTATAGGGAGCACAACTACATGTAAGTCGGCCATCTCTTGAGAAGCAGAGGGGACATTGTAGCAGGGAAGGAAGCTGAGGTTAAAGGTATAATCTACACTCAACTAGATTGGCAAAAGCTGGTTGTATTGTGAACCAGTCAGCAGTTCACTGCAGCCAGGTTCTGCTATCAAAACAGGACATACCGTTTCCTCCCGTGTGTACCACAGTATAATGCAAATCTGCAACTTAGCATTTGGTATTTTACCTCTTTCTGGTGATGAAGAGTTTCTTCTGGTTTCCTAAGTTCTTCATGACCTGTTTAAGTTTACCGAACACTTCGGTTTGTGTACCATAAGTAGTTCCTTCTGTCACGTAAATGACAAAAAGAAAGAAAACATGTGAACCAAAGGATGTTCTTTAAGTTTAAATAGAAGATTGGTCAGAAGTGGGGAAGTGCAACAACAGTAAGGAACTTGTGTAAAAATAAAAGTGGCTGCGCAGACAGATTTCCTCAATCTTGATGTCTGGATTAAGAAAACTGACACAGACGTACAAACCATCTGAAAATCATGAAGAGGAGTCTGGTTCTTGCTGTTGTCCTCGCTCTGGAAGGTAAATTCACCAAGATTTATTAATTCATCCCTTTCGAGTGTCCTCCTCTCTTTTCATCTTCTGTGGTTGAACATTTCTCTACAGTGGTTTAGAAACTCCACCGTCACTTCACTTAGTTCTTCTGGGGGTGGAAAACAACATTTAGGACTTTAATAAAAAATATAAATGAATGTCTACAGATGTACTGTTCATTTTTTTCTTCTGTAAAGTTTATCGCCCTGTGGAACACTGTAGAACATTTGAGCTGCGTTTAGTTGTGTCTGCTATCTTCTACTCTTTAAGTTAAATAAATTTAGCGAGTTTTAGATTTCGAACCTAAATGTCTGAGTTTGTGGAAGATAAATTTACAGTAGTAAGTTGTGTTAACATTTTTATTAATTTTCTCAAACCTCCAAGAGTTGAATAACTCTTGGAGGAATAAACTAGAGTTTTTTGGTTAAAGAAAAAAACTGAAAGTAGAAGAAGAGAGGAGTGAGAATCATTTCCCAGAGTGCTTAGCGGCATGTTTTTGTATCCTGAGACGGAAGTGCGTTACATTGATCTGACTCTTGTGTTTTATTAAGGCAAATGTTTATTTTAATGCAACTGACAGTTTGCAAAGCTTGAGGATAATGTCCTGTTCACACTAAATGTTTTCATAATAATGTTTATCAAATTTCATCATCAGGTCAGAAATTTTGTTCATGCAATTTGAAACAAGGCTTTAAATTATTCTAAAGTAAAATAAGTAGTTATATGAACTTGATATTGTAGTATTTTTTTTTTGTTTTTGTCTTGCATATTGTGACATAATTAATTAGCTTAAATTGTAGCATTAAGGTAAAACTCACCAGTCAAGATTAATGAGCTTAAAAAACAATATTTAGACAACTTGTCTCTTGTTGTTAAATCAGCTTCACGAACTTTTGCTTCTGAGTTAAAACCAATAAAATTTTCTTGCTGACTTGAATTGCATTTTCAATGCAGCTGGTGAGCTTTCGTTTTCAAGTATCTCTTTGGTATCTCTTTAATGTCGCAGTTTGCAGCAGTGAAAAGATAAACACAACATAAAAGTTAAAAACACAACATCTTGCACTTTATTTTCTATCACTGAAACTTACTTCATTTCAGTTTTTTTGTTTGTTTTTCGCTTATCTGCTGCTGGGATGCATGGCACCCTTATCTGTTGGCAGCGCTCGCAAATATACGTAAAAACCCCAACAGATAAATAAACCTTTGACTGCAGCACCGTAACCTCACAGCGAAAAACGCTGCTTTTCCCACACAGCGATCTTTGGGGACTTTGTCACTCACTGACGGTGGTGAGCTACTGGACGGTAGCCATGGCTACCAACCAGTGTTAGAGCGCTAACCTCTGACCCTCTGACCCCCACCAGCAGACAAGGTGTTTAAAAACGAAGCTTAAATTTACTGAGTTGTCTGGTGTTTTTTTGTTTTTTTTTTACAACAAAGTTAAAAAATATTCATACACCAAGAGTAATATCTGATTAACTATAAACACGCCACACCTTGACTGAACGCTTTTTGCCTTTCGTCTTCTGGAAACAAAAGCCAGTAACACTCAACTAAACCACTGAGTGAGAGATGAAAGAATGATGAAACTAATAATCTACGAAAAGGCAAAACTGTAAAAATAAGAAAAAAATGAACCAATAAAATGATACAATGATGTAACACTTCATCATGAACTGCCAAACCTGCTGTTTTTCTTTGTTTTGTTTTTTTTTTCAAAATAATTTGGAAATGAGGTCAAGTCTGTCTTTAACCAACTAAGATCAGTTTGGTCAAAGTGATTTCACTGTTTTGTCATGGCAAATGCAACATGTCTGTCAGCGAGGTTAGTGGTTAGCACTGTGGTCAACATGTCTGACACTCTTTACAGCTGCAAATTTATACATAAAATGCCAACAGTCCCTTTAAATTCTTTACTTGCGCTTATTTACGATGATTAATGATTTGTTAGGGGTGCCAGTGATGGTGTTACCAGAAAAAAACAAACAACAGCCCCAAAACCCCCAAAGCTGATGTTATCTCATACGTTTTTTTTTTCTCCACTGAATAAATGTTTCCAATATAATATTGGATTTTCCTGCTGCTGCAAAAGACAAACTTATTTAAGGCTTTGATCTTTGCTACGGGCACCGCTACGTGTTTATAGTACTAATCTGTGAAATTTACAAACGTCACATTTGGAGGATTTTATTTATTTATTTATTTATTTTGTCAAAAGTCTGATTGTCTTTATGTGTTTCTGTTTCTGTTTTCTTTTGTCTAGTGGTTTTTCAGACTGGAGCCATGTCTGTAACAGGAACTGAGGGGGGATCAGTCAAAATAACATGCTCTCATTCTTATGCCACCACCAATGTCAAATATTTCTGCAAAGGAGCGTGCAGTGAAGCAGACGTCCTGATAAAAAGCAGGCCCATGCAGCAAGAGGGGAAGTACTCTATAGAAGATAAAGGGAACACATTCTATGTAACAATATCAAAACTGGAAAAGGGCGACGAAGGAGTTTACTGGTGTGGCGTTGAGAGAGTCGGAGTGGACACGTACGACAAAGTGACCCTCTCTGTAGAAGAAGGCGAGTAAAGTTGTTGTAACATTGATGCCGTAATTATCACTTCTTCTCGAGATAAAAATATCAGCTCTGCTTCCTTTCACTGATGAGGAAGCTTCTCTGAACGGGTTTGTTTCATCTCAAAAGCATGTGACGAAATCATGAAACATGTCAAAGTTTTCTTTTTGCCTTCTGTTACAGAGAATCAAGGAAGCAGCCTGAAGACGTCGGATTCTAGTAAGCATTTCTGTTTCAGTGCCTTATCGATAAGAAAATGTGTTCTTATGAGTTTATCATTGCTGAGCTTGTTCTTCATTGGTTATGTTTGTTCCAGATAAGATGGTGTATCTTGGAACAGGTCTTGGTGTGGCGGTGCTGGCTCTGGCGACCGTCCTGCTGTCGTTCTTCAGACTCAGAAGAAGAGACGTCAGCACGTCTCAAGGTGCAAACCGCTGAAACACACCTTTTAGGTTGCATCAAACACACAGGACAAAGAGAAACTTGCCCATAACCAAACCTACTAGTTCATTTAAACATATGATGATCACAAGTAAAGCTGACAACATTTAACAGGTTTTCATTAAAATTTTAATTTTTCGACATTTTCTTTGGATATAAAAAAAAAAGACAAGAAATTTTATTCTGCCCTTTATCTTTATTTATTATTTTGAGATTTTTCCAAACTCTTTTCTACAGCTTGTGGGGCCAAAGCTGAAGATCGATCATAATTAGGTCTGTAGGTTGATTTCAGGCAGTTTCTCTGGCTCACATCACTTAGGATGTAATATGAAGTGATGGAATAAGTGATTAAAGACATTCACGACTTTAAAAGCAATCTTCAATTACCATTTTAGTATCTACTAAAATTTGCTTATACTGGAAGAACAAATACAGTGGAGTATTAGGACCATGCTACAAAAAACTAAGAAATAAATGAGAATAAAGTCAAGAACTTTACTTTATAAAGAATTTTATAAAGTCAAAATATTAGGACTTTATTCTTGTAATTGTATTTTTTTAAATTGTCTTAGCATGGCCCTAATACTCCATCGTATTCAAATGTCTACATAAAAACGTATTTGTAGCAGAACGAAGCAGTGAACACACTTATCATTTGATCACAGAGAAAAAAAATGTGAGCAAATGATGTGTCGCATTTTGTTGCTTTTGTAACCTACTCTTGCTTCGTGTTTATCTAATGTATGAATGTTGTTTGGTTTGTGGAGGGATTCAGAACTTCTCTGTGTTTCCTCAACCTGTTCAGGAAAAAATGATGGCGTTACATATTCGAAGCCCTCGATCCAGAAGAAATCCCAACATGCCAACGCCGCTTCGTCAGTCAGTGAGGAGAAAGGAGCAGGTTTCAGGATCAACGCGGATCAGCCGGAGGTTCTGTACTCCAACATCCGTTCAGGGCCTCAGGTCCAGTCAGACGACCTCTGCTATTCCACCATCAGCTTCAGCGAACAGCCAGCCTGCAGCGCTGCCTCTCCTCAAAACGAACTAACCACATACTCATTTGTTAAATCCAAACCTGCAGGCTCGGCCAGCTGAACAGCTTTAATGTTCAAATATAAGTTTTTACATCTTTGACTGAGAAAATTATATCTAGTGATTATAGCAGATGTTTTTAAGTTTATCCTTGTGTTTTGTTTTGTGTCCTATAGATCAAAATGTGATCGATAGGCTCAGTTGTCAGCTGTGTTTTTTCTTTAAATTATCATTAATTATTTCAAATGCACAGCACAAAAAGATACAAAAATGTACAATATTTTTATTTAATTATTTAGTTTCATACTCATCTTTTTTCCTTCTTGTTACCTTTGAATACTTTTAGAGTTTTTTTTTTCATCTTCCTCTTAAAGCAAGACATTAATTTGACAGAAAATTACAATTTAGGCTAAATGGTTTCATACATGCAAACTCAAAAGGAACAAAGAAATAATCCAACATATTTAAGCCAAAACCCTCTGTTCATGTAAACTCATAACAATACTGCCATCTAGTGGACAGTTTCTAATTGACAAAGGAATATATTGTTTTTTTCCGTCTTTCTTCATTAGTTGCGCTGCATTGCAGCACATTTTATGCCTTAGAAGTTTCAGTGGTAATCTCCCTTTTTTATTTCTTTTAGAACAGATCACATATAAATAGATGTTTTTAATGTTTTTTTTTTATTTGATCACTCATTCAAATTCTAAAATTATTTCAATAAATTGGTTGAGTCCAAATCTTCATTATTTTAAAATCACCTTGTAGGTGACATATTCTCAAATCAAGAGCATAACTTTTTTTGCCATTAAGTTTTATCAACAAAAAAAAAATCTTACACACATTTAAAAGTTAAGAGGTAAACCAGACTTTTGTTTAAAAAAAAAAGCCTTCCAGACTAACATGGCCCCAATACTACAGGTTTTTTTTTTTTTTTTTTACATGATATATGTTATTATCTAGTAATCAATCTCTATAACTTGGCTATGAGCAAATGTTTAGCATGAATGTAAGAAATCCAAAAACAAAAACACAAAAAAACTCTTCATAAATAGTTATAAAGAACATGTGAGTATAAATTTAAATAACTTAAATCATTGCTGACTATAAGAAATAACATGCAGCATGTTGGTGAGATGATTTGAACACACAGCTGAATAACTAACGTTACGCATTTCTGACTCTGTTTGTCTCCACTTCCTGTTATGGAAACATACAAATGATTTAAAGTTCTGTGGAAGAATTGGGTTACAAATGCAAACAGCTTTCTTTTTTCATATCAAACAGGTTGTTAGTTTGTAAAATAGATGTATGTCACATCAGTGGTGGAAAAAGATGTGGAGTAATTTACTTTCAATAGGCCCAAGTAACATTTAGGATTTTGTTAGATTCTTATCAAACTAAAATCTTCTTTCCTTCCAAACTCAGGGCAAAAGTTCAACGTTGCTGAAGTGCCCATTTAAAAAAAAAAAAAAAAAAACATTTTAATGCTATGCTTCTCTGACAGAGGTCCAGATTGAACAGAAATTATTCTCACTCAATGCTGTCAAGTACATAACCTGTGTAAATTACTTCCACATTCTAGGAATTTACATATCCGTTGCTATTTGTGTCCTCAAGTTGACCAAGTTTTTGCGGCTTCACATTCTGAAAGAGTAATGAATTTCCATTCTCTGAGAAAATAAGAGATGAATTCATCCTTCCATCAAATGAACAGCATAAGTTGTTCTTTGATTAAACCACCAAGAAATTTAAACCCACATTTATCTTTGTCACATAAATCCCAACAAATAAAAGTTGCAGCAGAACAAAATGTGTGTCAGGGACTCTGACACGGCTCGTCTGAAAAAATGCCTTTATCTGGACTCATCTGGTAATAAAACTGGATTAGTGCTTCCATGGAAAAATAATATCCTTCACCTCAAACGTCAGTAATATGGGAGATCTTCTTCAGCGAAGTGCCAGGCTACGTTCACACATACCAGAGAAAATCAACACAGTCAAAATTCAAACATGTTCCTTATTATAGCCTGAGCTTTGAATATTCCACTTTTACCTCGGGGTGTAATATGCTGAGATAATGTGCAACATGAAACTAAATAGCTCGTATTTATTTTCATAATGATTTTCGATCCAAAGATAAGTCGTACACTGCAGACATTGTTCAGTGAAGCGGAGCCGTGTTTTAGTCACATGAAGCAGGTGGAGGTTCACTCTGCGTATGAGTCAGGTCCCAGCTTTCTCTTCTGCATTTCTTCTCCTTCTCACGTCGGAGGCAGATGCTCTGATGACAGATGACATGCAAATGCATCGAGTCCTGTAGAAGAAAGGAGAAGTTGAAACGATAATTTTAAAAAAACCCCAAAAATTCGAAACGGTCACAGATCTGACTTCCTGAGGAGAAGTTTTAGGCCAATATTAGTTTCAGTTCAAGCAGTTTTGAACTCCACCATGAGGATATATTTTACAACTATTGTCTGGTTGCTGACAGGTAAGAGCATTTTATTTTATTTTATTTTTTTACATTATAAAGTGATTTGGGACTTAAACATGTTAAGTGTGTGAAAATGAAATTACTTTTGGTGAATTTTTCATGACAGTCAGTGGAGATTTATTTGTAGAGGAGGAAAATGATGAAGCGCCTCTCAACACTGCTGTAAATTGGTCACACTGTAAGTACGTTGGTCGTAAAACATGCTTTGAAATGTCTTTACAAATGGTATCAGGAGCAAATCAGAAATTAAGAAGAAACAATGTGCTTAAGAACACAGTTGTGTTACATTTATTAACTATCTACTTTTCACTGCTTTGTATTTCAGCAACAGTAGAAAAATGGTGCGTCAGCGCGTACTTACAGTTACTGAAAACAACAAAACATATCTAGACAGGTTTAAGCGCAGTAATGTATTTTACTCAGACACGCCAAGAATAATAATTAGCAATCACGGCCTTATTCTGAATCATAAATGGATTCTAAATGTTAACAGTCAGCTTAAAACAAACCAAAACGTGCCTTTAATAAACATAAGCGATCATGACTCTACTCTTTAATTCTCCCAAAGGCGACAGTGCAACAGTGGAGCAAACAGCACGCCCTGGAGAGTCTGTTTCCATCACCTGCAAATATTCACAAGCCACTGAAAACGGCATCAAACACTTCTGCAGAGGCGATGGAAACTTCAGCTGGACAAAGATGATTTCAGCGCAGCATTCAAACTACACAAAACGGGAAAAGATTTCCCTCAGCGTTGATAAACAGCGAGGACTGTTCGAGGTGAACATCTTCACGGTGACTCAGGAGGATTCGGGCAAATACCGGTGTGCCCTGGAAGAAAATGATATAATCACTTGTTTACAGGAAGTCGTCCTCCATGTTCTGAGTGAGTACTGATCTGAATTAGTGGATCGCTGTTTAAGAAATTATCAACACAATGCGGCCTTATAAAAACAGAGTACATAGGGTTACTCCAGTGGCGCAAGTACACATTATTCAGGTGGATGCGAAAACATAATCGGTGCGTCGCCCCCTCCAGACGGGCTTTTGGCGCCCCCTCTGGTGCTGCGCCCCTATGCGTTGCATACGCTGCATACCCACTTTTTGCGCCTCTGGGTTACTCTGAAGTTATGAGATCTGAAAAATCTCCAAATAACATTAGACTAATAATAATGTATCAGGTTGAAATGGTGTTGAGCAGTTCATCCTCCGACACTTGGCTTAATGTGGTTGAGAAAGCTATAAAACGTGTCAAATAGGCCATCTGAAATGCTCAAACAGTGTTTGTTTATAAGCATCCATCTGAAGTCTGGCTTTTTGCAGACATTTATGTGCAGTGAAGCTTGCTGCCATGCTAGCTTAATATTGATATGTTCTCTCTGTGTTTTATAGGGCTTATTGATAGTTTGTCCGGTAACATAATTTCAATCAGGGTCCAGCTGAATTATGCATAGATAAAACTAACAAAAAAAATCCACTTCATAAATTTGGTGCAAGTCACACAACACAGATAGGTTGCTTGCTACCACAGCCTCCCTTTCACTGTTAATGTTGTTGTAAAGGGTGAAAAAAATACTTAAGACCCCTTGAAACCAGAGCTGTTTGTTTTGGTGCCGTTATATGTTTCTTCACATATTTACTTCTATGAGTTAAGTTTATTTTTTAAGATGGGCTTTTTTAAATTGTACATCAAGTAATGCTTCTTATGCTTTTTGTCACTTATACTTTGTTGTTGTTCAGACCCGTTTACAGTCCCGACCTACAGCAGAAAGGGAGAGTCACCACCTCAACCTGAGCAGATTATTACACCACCAACACGAGTGAGGACTTACAGGGGTTCTGATTGTGGTTCTAGTTGTGGTAAGAAACACCTGCTATTTGTTTCCACCCATACATGTAAATGCCTCCTCTATCATTTATGCATACATTTTATAAACTGGAAAACTCATATATTTAAGACAGTACTTTAATGGAGTGGTAATAGGATTATAATATTACAAAACAATTAACACAATAAACTTGATTCTATTAATTATATTTTTGTATATTTAACAATACTGCAGCATGAATATGTGTTTTCATTACTATACAGAATGAAACCGTAAAATGAAGGAAAGCTTTCTGATGTTGTTCGCTGCTCTCTGTGTCTTGAGGCCATTACTTTCATCCTTGGCTCAAATCAAAAGCTCACAATTAGTAGATTCAAATTGTGACTTCTAAGTTAATGTTGTAAGGATCATTAAGGCCTCTTACAGATAAAGTAATTTTGAATTTACCAACATCTTTCTTCTGACAGAAAGCAATATTAACATTTTGAGTACTGACACTGTTATGAGAACTAAAGATTAGAAAGATCAGACGTCAAAGACTTGAAGTTTATCACCAAAGTTAAATTCTTCAAAACAGAAACTTACAAAAACCTGATCAGCAATTACGAGAAAAGTTTGACTGCTGTCAAGCCAGTAAGGATTTTGTTTATTTCATCATAATAAAATAAAGAAGTGTTGAATTAAATTGAACGAATAAAACTTTAATCGACAGCTTGTCATATTTTTCAGTAAATTCACACTACCTACATATCTAATTCCCTATCAGATATGCAACATGCCTAGGTCAGTCTCTCTGTTTGATTGAAATTAATATGGACTTACACGGTCATAATGTATCAGTAAAGAGACACAGCTATCACTTTAAGCAAAATCCTAGAAAGAACATAAATGGGATGGGTTTTTTTGTTGTTTTTTTTAAGAGGTAGTGATTTATTCTGGAGGGACCCGTCATTCTGGTACGTTGCCCTGTCACGACTGCCCAGAATAATGCCAAGGCTGATCTAGTGAGCCTCTCCTTACCAATTTGTCCCAATGTTCCTCGTTTCTGTAGTACACAACAAGAATGCAGCCAAGTGCAAATTTAGCATCACCATAATTGTGAGCCAACTGGTGGAATTGATCAAATGCTGTCACGGTTTTGTTTAAATCTGTTAAAAATATAAAATAAAAATAGAAAATTGTCGATCTATCTGTCAACTGTTGGTTTTAAAAGCGTGTAGAAATCACAATATGGTTGACTAAAAAAAGAAAAGAAAAGAAAAGAAGAGAAAAGAAAAGAAAAGAAAAGAAAAGAAAAGAAAAGAAAAGAAAAGAAAAGAAAAGAAAAGAAAAGAAAAGAAAACCCTCCTCTGGCCCAATTTCATAAAATTTTATGGAACTACCACCACTACAAAGCTATGAAATGTCAAAGAGGCAAAACACAGAGAAAAATCCCACCTGTCTGCAGGTGGTTTAGTGATTTTGTCCAGTCTTTATAATATGTTATATTTTTGCAAGGTAATCCAAAACTGCCACTGTACTGGCATGTTTTGTAACCTACTGAGGGCATACAAGTAGGATAAGGTAAATATGAGTGGCAAACATATGAGCAAACCAACAAAATGAAACCGTTTTAGCAAAATCTAAATTGACTAGAACCAGATGAAGTTCTAAAGATCGTCTTTGTTTCTGTTTGTTTGCATTGTAACTCTATGTCTGCTATTGTCATGATCCATGTTTCTGTCTATTTATTTTTAGAGTTTTCTGTGTTCAGGTCCTTCCTATGAGTCTCTGTCTCTGCCTTCCCCTTGATTGTTCCCAGGAGTTTCTCATTCCCTTGATTACCCCGTGTGTATTTAAGTCCACCTGTTGTCTTTGTCTCTTGTCGGGTCCTTGTCTAACGTCAAATGTACGTCTATGTCCTTGATTGTTAGTCTGCTGGCACAGTAGAACTGCAAAGTCCTGTGCCGGCATTAGCTTGTCATGTCAGTCTTTGTTTAGTACATTTGCTACTGGTGTTGAGCGCTAGCTTTATTCTCTGCCGTGCTGCCTGTATTGGACTGTTCCAAGCATCATTATTATTAAACATATCATCATGTTCACCATACCTGGATCTCAGCGTCAATCCTCACCACCACCAAACCACCATTTATGACAGCTATTTGTGGTTCATTTAGGTGGACAAGATAACAGAGGACTACCACCAGGTAAAGGGAGATTTATTATTGCTCTGCAAAAACATTTTGGTAATTTTAAGTGATTTTAAAATCATTTTTAGAATGATTTTTAAATGTTTATGTTTGCACTGAAATATTGTCTTTTAATTGTACTTATCTCTTTTAGATGATGAACAACAAGAAAACAAATTGGGTAAAGAGAAATTTATTGCTCTACAAAAACATTTTAGTCATTTTAAAAATTATTTTAAAATCATTTTTAAATGTTTGTGTGTTTGCACTGAAATATTGTCTTTTAATTGTACTTATCTCAGACAGTGAACAAGAAAACAAACTACGAGGTAAAGAGATTTGTTATTGCTCTACAAAAACATTTTAAAGTCATTTTAAAATCATTTTTAGAATGATTTTTAAAGGTGTGTTTGCACTGAAATATTGTCGTTTAATTGTACTTATCTTTTAGACGGTGAACAAGGAAACGAAACACTACCACCAAGTAAAGAAGGATTTACTATGGCTCTACAAAAACATTTTGAAATTGTTTCTTTATGCTGCAACTCTGTGCCTGTTAGTTGTGCTTATCTCTTTAACATGGTGAACGTGACAGGAACAGAATAAAAGTGTTATAAACGCAGAATTACAACGCTGAACAGTTCCTAGGAGTTTTCACTGTAGCATGACGTCTTGAAAAGACTAATTGCTAATTTATCCAAATTAATGTTGTGTTCCTGCTGTTTTTGTTTGCAGAAGCGATTGCTGGCATTGTGTGTGGTGGTGTGATCGTGGTGGTGCTTGCAGTTGTCTTAATACGCTGCAGACGGAAACTCTGCAACAGACGAGGTCAGGGGTGGCTGTGTAAAAAAAAAAACAAAACACTGTTCTAATTCAATTGCAATCGTAAGCATGGTTTTTCATTTAGCAGTTTGGGAACTTAAAACTCAGATTTTGCCCCTATAAATTCATGAAAACTGACTTGCAAGTTATTTGCGCAGATGTAACATAAATATCCTGAAGCTATATTTAAATATTCACTATTTTTGCATGTTGTGCTTTAGGGGAAACATCGGAGCCGAAGATAAACACAGTACAAAGCGCAGAGGTCCGCATTTGTGTCTCATTTACATTTGATAACAGGAGCGCGTTTCTCGTCACTACTCTGGAACTCGTCCTAATTGTTGTTCTGTTTTCCAGACAACTGATGGAGATCACCAATATGACGAGATACAGACGCAGAACAAAGAAGCAAAAACAGTCTGCACTCTTTATTCCACAGTGAACCCACCTGCAGACCAGCTGCACTACGCCAGCGTCAATATCGAGGGCGGAGAGCCCAGAACTGGTAGTGATCAAAATGACTCTTCACACCCTCCAGCAGAGACCACTCTCTACTCTACGGTCGCAAAGCTCGGAGAAGAGTAGCCAAACTTCCTGTGTTTTCTGAAACATGTTGTAGAGAATTTGATCTTTTTCTGGGTACTTGACAGTGGCGTCCCCAAGCGGTGGGTTGGAGGGGGCATGACCTCCACTTGAAAAATGCCGAAAAATGTAGTTTTTCATAGCAAGGCATATAGTTATCTTCTTCAATGAAGATATAAATGTAAACAGGCAATGTAAATAAATGAAATTCCTATATTTTCTGTTGTGACTCCCTAAAATGGGCACCCGATGAGAATTTTCAGGGGTGCCACTGAGACATGGAGAAACTGCTGCAAGGATTTTTAAAGAAGGAATGTCTTGCATCAAGGAACCTTTTTGTTTTTTTTTATTCCTAACCCTACAGAGAAGCTGCCAGGAGCATCAGCTCCAGCCACTTGTGAATGGCGGAGAATCTAGAGGAGGGCAAATCCAGAACTCTGACCAGCTGAGCCTGAAACCTGCTGTTACTGCTACTTCAAGAGGCCGCTGAACATATCGTCTGCAGACTTTATGGGATGGTGGACTTGCAGAGGTGCTAGTGAACTATGGGAGATGAAGGCTGCTACCGGAATGGATATGCTGATTCATTGTTTTGTTTGCCTGTGAATAAGTAGAACTCTGCAGCTCTGGAGTCAGAACTGCATTTGGAGCTTTTTTTTTTTTTTTTTACTAATTTCATGCATTAATGTCTATTCTCTGACTTTTTTTTTTTTTTTTACTTGATTTTAGGTATATTGTTTGACTTACCAAATATTGGATAGAATTAAAAGGTAATTTCCCTTCAGAAATATTTTTCCCTTGTTTTGCATGTACTCTGAACCTGAGTTTCATAAATCACAATGAATTACAAATGGAAAAGAATGTTAGTATCTTATTTTTAAGAAAAAAAAAATTTGATTACCCAGGACATATATTAACAAGACTGAAGTCACAACTCTCCATAATAAATTACACAAAATTTGCAACATAATGTGACACTGAGTTGGATTTTTTTATTTATTTTATTTTAGATTTCCTGCAATGTTTGAGATAATTTCTCTGGCCATTTTCAGCATTTTATTAACTTTTACCCTTTATAAATTAGAAGATATAATCACTTGTTTTCAATTTTGGTTTATTTATTTTTTTATCCTAGCATTGAAGGTTTTAGGCGCTAATATTTTATGACAAATAAGTACTGTACCGTTTTTCTGTGTTCTACAGCGCCATCTTGTGGATAGTTGTGGAGTTATTAATGACGGATTTTTCTCTGCCGTCCTCTCAGTTCGTATCTCTTCTTATTCAGTCTAGCCTCATCTATTATTGCAAATAAATACTTTGGCAGATACAATTTACAAAAATTACAACAACGTAATTAATAAGGCCGGTTTCACTTTGTACCGTTTTAATTGCGTAGTGAATGTGGCGTTTAAAATATGTAAACGACTTCCATCCATCCATCCATCCATTTTCTGTACACCCTTGTTCCTTAGTGGGGTCGGGAGGGTTGCTGGTTCCCATCCCCAGCTAACGTTCCGGGCTGCAGGCGGGGTCACCCTGGACAGGTCGCCAGTCTGTCGCAGGGCGTAAACGACTTCCTGTCTCATTAAGTATACAAACTTTCGTCCGTTCAGTCTGCCGCTGTTAGAGTAGACGAACAACGCCACCAAGTGGATATTATGTGTCTTATCCTAACATGTATAATTAGCCTGTTAGAAATTAGAAAGACGAGGAAAGCAGCTATGAACAGTAATGTTTACCTCTTAGCCAGCATTTGGTTTTTCAGTTAATCTTTCCCAAAGTGAAGAAGTAAATAAACTAAATGCTCCCTCTGAAAGAGGGGAGTTAAGGTGATCCACTTTTCTGAATTTAGACTGGATTGTAGAATTCAGTTTTGTTTTATAGAGACCAGTAGAGACATGGTTAAAATAATCGGATATACTGAAAATAAACGCATGAGTTTTTCAATGAGTTTTTATGTGGTAAGAAACTTTTAATTGCTTCTCGGCCTTTTGGCTAAGACAGCGGTCCCCTCCATCGGGCGGTGACAGCGGTAGTCTTTGTGACTTGGCTGTTATCACTGATTTAGAGGTTCATTAAATTTTGTCCCCGGTTGAGATGCTGATCGCTGAACAGTGAAAAATATCTCCTCCTTTGAGTACCTGGTTTTATTTATGTATTGGTTCTTAACAAAGGTTTTAGCCTTTAACTGGTGGTGTCTCCTCCATGGCGGCTACTCATGTCGGCATGCAGAGGCACCACAGTGTTTGCTTTTCATTCAACGAACAAGGTAAGTCAACAAGAATGTCAAGATTGGATTTCTCAAGAAAATTGATTTGGCAAACACTGAAGTTTCAGTCAGATGACCTGAATTGTATCCTGACCCTGCCTTTCAACAGAGGATACGACATAAGTTTTCGTTCTGACGCTTTATTGAAAGAATTTTGCCCTGGTGAAAAAGTAATATACTAAGTATGTTCAATTTTAACATACTTGAGCATACTTTAAGACAGATTAATCATGAGTATACTTCAAGTTCACTTAGGATTAGAATTTTACTGTACATATTGAAAGCACAAAGTAAACTATGAACACATTATTTGCTTTGTTAAACAACATTACATCAAGTTCCACTATTAAGATTATTTTTTTTATTCTTTGCCATTTTAACATTCTATTAATGTTATCTATTTAAATTCTATTTTGAGCATATATTTTAAAATGTACACAAAATATATTTAAAAGATATTTTAAAATATTTAAAATATCTTTTAAATATACATTTGGATAAGTGTATATTTACACTTAAATATGGATAAGTGTATCCATATTTACACTTGGGCAAATACATATTTTGTTCACTTAAAGTATACTTTTATGTAATATATTTCTTAAAAGTGTATTTTGGTACAATTTTATTTAAATATGTTTAAAGTTAATATGTCAAAATTGGTACAAGCATACTTTTAGTATACTTTGTATATATTTATAGGTAGTACACTTAATACTTAGTAGAATGTACTTGCACAAATGTAAGTACATTTGAAATATACTAAAGTATTTTTTCCCACTAGGGTATTCAGAAACCATCAAAACAGATGCTTATAATAAAATTCTGCCAAGTCTAAATAAACATTTTGGGTATTCAGAATGTTATTATATCTTGTTAAAATAAATATTTAATACAAACTCTTATGTTCTCTTATTAGGTCTATTAGTTTTGATATTCACATCTTTCTGTCATAAGTATCAGATCAGACATAAAAATATAACACATTTCCAGATAGCTCATATAATTTTACAAATATAAATAAATAAATAAATAAATAAATAAATAAATAAATAAGTGCAAATGGTTAAAAAAGTCACTAAATTAATAAATGGAATGATAAAGTTACAAATATCAAAATAAAAAAAAAAACACGCGAGTGTTTGACTGTTGATTTCATTCACTATCTAAAAACGTTTATAGTTTTTGAAGCGATAATAAAATAATGCTCTTACTTTTGAAGTTCAAGTCCAGAAACCTCCAGTTAGAAAATTAAAACATGGATGTGCGTGAGTTTACGTACGCGATGACAGACGCTCAACCCGACCAATGATTGGACGAGCAGACCTGGAAGGCGGGGCTTCGACCTCCGGCGGAGGCTGGGTGTCGCCTGACCGGATGATGACAGAAGTTTTCACTGGAAGCCAGTTACTTTTATTATACACTGACCCGCTAACTAGCTGACAAGTTCACTGAATTTAGCCTTTTCCGTCTTTTTTCCTTAATAAATAAAAAGAAGTAGAAGACAGACTTTCAAAAAGAAGCAGTGGCAGGCTGCTGAGCCATTTGGAAACTTTTTTTTTTCCCTCCCTTTGGAAGAGCGAACCATAATTTGACTAGCGAGGTGTCTGGGATAAAGCCCGCAGGGCTCACCGAGGCACCGCTATGGGAAACCGGGGGATGGAGGACCTCATTCCCCTCATCAACAAGCTGCAGGACGCCTTCAGCTCCATCGGCCAGAGCTGCAACTTGGACCTGCCGCAGATAGCGGTGGTCGGCGGGCAGAGCGCAGGGAAAAGCTCCGTGTTGGAGAATTTCGTTGGAAGGTTGTACAGCCCGTGTCTGCTCTTCCATTTTATCCCCTTGCTTTTGGCCGGGTTTTGGTTCTTTTTGTTTTTTCTTGACCCTTTGGTTTAAAAACAACAACAAAACAAACTAAACTCGCCAGCTAAGCAGTTGTTTCGGCGCCCAGTGTGTCGGTTCCTCCCAGTTTATAACGTTTTTTCCCCCAAAACTGATTCTTTCCATTCTTGAGCTATTCACAGTCTATTCCTACGTAGCTTACGTATAAAAAACAGATGTTTGACAGACAACATAAATTCTTTAAAATTATTGTAAAATACATCAAAATTGGCTTTATTCAGGCACTGAAAGTAGGTGGAAAAGTGACTGTGAGTGTATGACTAATCTAATGCTGTCAGCAGGGCCTGCTATCTGCCATGTCCTGTCAAACATTCACAAAGCCTGCTTTATCATAAGATTGCCTGGCTGTAAACACAGACCTCACGTCACATAGGTCACTGTTTGAATTTTAAGGGTGTGGCAGAAAAAGGTTAGTTTGTAGATTTCCTGAGGTCACTGGCAGATAAAATAGCTTATCATTCAGCCACACAGGAATCGAAACAGGAGCTTAACCCTTTGCATAATCTTGTGTTTATGTGTGGGGCTGATTAAGGAAATCTTGACAAAGCCAAGCATCAATTGTGACTTTAAGAAAAAAAAAATCCCTTTTTTTGTGGACATAGTTAGAGAAATTGGTAGAAATAGTGAGAAAACATCTGTTTATGATAAGATTTAATTGGTTTAAATCTGCTGAAGATTGTTGCATCCGCATAGTTTTTCTAGACCTCAGCTAAAGTGCAATGTGTGTGTGATAGTGAAAGTGGATTAGACGGCCACGTCTCTGCGTTTTTTTTTTCCTGTCGCCTTTTGTTTGTGAGCCCCACAGCAGCCGCACAGGGAGACAGTGGAGGCATTGATGTGTCTGCGCCCGGGTCGTCAGTCATGTCACCAGCTGCACCGTCATGCGTACATGACACACTGGGTACCAGATACCCACAAAGCTGCTAGCTGTTCCCATGATCGGTAATCATGCAGGGACGCTTTGGCAGGCTTTTGACTCCGCTGTGTTAGTTTTTAAATTAAATGGCTCTTGGTTTCTGACTGGTCCAAATAAGCTGTTCTCCTCATTTGTAATGGACAGAACCTCGGAAAGGACGTTCGACCTTAACCCTTTGAGTTGTCCACATTTGGTCATTAGTGTTTTCTGCTGCACACAAATTAAGTTAATGTGGGATGCATTTGTATTCAGTCGCCCTGAGTCACTGATTTATAGATCTGCATTTAGTTGCAACTACAGCTGCATGTTTTTTGTCTTCCCTTTCTAGTTTTGGACCTGACAGGTTTACCGCTCAATAGCTCAATCAGATTGGATTTTCAATTGGATTTAGGTCTTGACTTTGACTGGGCCATTCTATAACCTGGAGTTTTGGTCTTATCAGACTTATCAAACTGTCCACATGACTCACTTCTTGCTGCTCAGCCTTTGTGTGAAATGTGAAATAGATCACTCTTTATCGTTCTTCCAGAAATGGGAGTCAATAAAAGGCATTTCTGACTGATTTACCAGAATAATGATTCATGATCTGAACTGGTCTTGTTCATATTTTATGCAACAGCGGCATAAGTGACGGAGGAAACAGGATGGAAATCAAAGTTGTGCAACATCCTAACTGCTCAGTCAGCGCTGAACTTCAGGAGCAGAGGGAACATAAACGTCTTCCAGTTTTGACCTCAGTGCATATATGAAGGTTTTTTTTTTTTTACTGTTTGCGCTGGTTGCTGTCTTTTGAATAAAATGTTGAGTCTCCCAGCTAACCTGACAGCCAGACGGACAGAAAAACAAACATATTCTCCTCGCCTGCAGAGATGTGGGGGCGCTGACCTGGAAATGATCGCGATTGTATTGAGCAGAAGTTTCCATTCCGATGAGCATGTGTGCAAAGAGGAGAGGGAACACAGGCAGATGCTTCAGCTTCATTTAGACCGTGTTAGTTTTCAGCGAATGTCATTTAAAGTCACTTCAGAAAACAGAAGCAAGTCCAGCTCACGTGGAGACATGTAGTTCAATTTGGTCCTGATTAAGTAATTCGTGTCAATCTCAGTCACTGCAGTAAAACTAGGACTGGGCGATGGGACTTACATCTAAAATCTCATTTATGATTTCTGTCTGTTTTTGTTCTCGCCTTATTCTCTTAAAGAAATTACAAATGGCAGAAAACATTTTCAAAAAGTGGCTTTTATTTCAATCGTTCCTTCTATGACAGAGTTTTAGAGTCAGGCTACAAGAATTTGTGTTTAATTACGGGAACACAGTCATAATGTTAGCAGAATAAAGATGAAATTTGACCAGAAAAACATCTTAAAATTATAAGAAAAAAGTATTTTTTTTGTGTTGTGTTACTACGACTGTACTCTTGTAATATCTTCACTTTATTCTTGTAATGGAAAAAGACAAATATCTTAGCCTGACCGTTGTGTTTTGTTGTAGAGCTGACCTGAACTCAGAGTCCAAATAAGCAGAATCTGTAAAACTGCCTCAAGAAAAACAAGATGGCGGCTTTCGGTGTGTCGACATCACTCTGAAATACGGAAACAAAAGGAATACATTGATGGGGGAAAAAAGTTAAGATTTTCCATAAATTAAATCTTCAAAAACCAAAAACCCAGTCATAGATGCAATTCAGTCCAAACGTCATCAAGTACAAACTCAGCTGATCTTTTTATGCAAATTAGGGAAAAAGTCATCAAGGTAAAGGAGCCCAGAAGATTACCTTGAGTCAATGATTTTGCAATAGTTAAGCATGTGGTGACAGTTGAAAGGAACAACTCTTAGCAGGAAGAAACCTCCAGCAGAACTGTCCTAAGGATTAGCGGCCATGATGGCGGACTGGGAGGATAGAAAGGAGATGAAATGCAGAATCACAAAGAGTCCATAGAACGATTCGCTACAATAAATGTTCATTACAGACTCCATCCAGGAAAGAGACGCAGCTAGTCAGAGAAACACTGAGCCAGAGGAGCTTTCTATGTAAACAAAAACAGTTCAACAGGCAGCAATGGTTTCCTCCAGAAAGGGGACACAGCTGAACACAATGGCGCTACGCTAGAGGTACCTTCTGCAAAAAAACAAACAGAAAAAAACAAGTACCCTGCAGCTTCCATCTTACAGTTCTGTTTAAGAATAAAAGATCAACCTGTAAATGTTATTCCTTAGTTTGTGTTTCCAGAAACTAAACTTATTCTTTTTTTTTTGTCTGACAGAGACTTTTTACCCAGAGGATCTGGCATCGTCACCCGCCGTCCGCTTATCCTCCAGCTGGTTAACAATAAAGCAGGTAAAGCACAAAACTTTGGGTTTACTTTAAAATGTAAATAGCAGCAGTAAACTAAAATTTAAATCCCGAATCTATCGAAAAATTGTTCCATCGCTGCGTCCGTTTTGTCTGATACCAATTTGGATTATTCTTTTACTTTTTGCCTGGAGCAGCTGTGCATTTAATCAAATTTATTTTTCTGTCTTTTGTATAATCATCATTATCATAGAATAATTGAAATAGTTCTTTAGTAATATTCTAAAACATTTGATCTTAATTTGTCAAAAATGTAAAAAGATGCATGGAAGCTGCATCAAATTAGGTCAAAATTCAGAACATTCTTATTTAAATGATCATTTATTTTATAATTTATCATTATTATTGTTGAAGTAATTTTTTTTACATATGATTTTGCTTGATTCTCTTTCTGTAGTAATGGCTGCTATTCCACACATTTTTTTGTCCTTGATTTTTACTTCTATTTTGCGTCAGTCTTCTACATCACTTGTTTCTTCTGTAGAGTATGCGGAGTTCCTGCACTGTAAGGGACGCAAGTTTGTGGACTTTGACGAGGTCCGCATGGAGATCGAAGCAGAGACCGACCGGATCACCGGGTCAAACAAAGGGATCTCCCCCGTCCCCATCAACCTCCGCGTCTACTCCCCGAACGGTACCGGATCCACACGCTAAAACCGTTACTCCACGTATTTGAACTTCCCCCGGCTGACTTCAGCCTTCCTTTCGTCTTCCTTTCTCGGCTCAGTGTTGAACCTGACCCTGATTGACCTGCCGGGGATGACCAAGGTCGCCGTGGGCGACCAGCCTCCGGACATCGAGCACCAGATCAGAGACATGCTGCTGCAGTTCATCGTCAAGGAGAGCTGCCTGATCCTGGCCGTCACTCCGGCCAACACAGACCTGGCAAACTCAGATGCTCTCAAAATCGCCAAGGAGGTGGACCCACAAGGTGAGGCCGTCCCTTCAGACCTGGATCCTTAAAAATTTAAATTAAAGACTTAAATTATCTTAAATTCATTTAAAAAGTAAGTTGTCATTAAATTTGTTCATCAGAGGTCTTACATTTGGCCTTAGTAGGACTTTTGTCAGGCAAAAGGTTGGCTCACATGCAGACATCTTCATTATAACCTGCGGCTCGTTGTCGCATCTAGCTTTTCTTGTGTCTGTCATGGATAAGTGCAAATTTTTCTCCAGTTGTTTGGCTGTATGAAGTTTGTACATTTCTTTGGACATCAAGGTCTTAAATTCCATTCATACTGGTCTTAAAATGTCTTAAATTTGAGTTGGTGAAACATGTAGAAACCCGGTAGTCATTCAGTCTGACTTTAACTTGGTTTAGCACTGAATAAGATGAACATGCTCCTTGCTCTTAGCTTCCTCTCACTTCTTCCCTTCCGCTCTCTTGTCATTCGTTGCCTCACTAATAAAGCTGGATTGTGGTTTTAATGAACTGTTTAATTATTAAAAGATTTCCTGGTAGCCAAGGGGAAGCAAGTAGAGATAAAGTTAGTGGATTAGTTCTATCTTTAGCTCTTTATATTTCAAACCACGATGATGTCATCAGTTAGTTGGCTGTTCTTTATTGGATTGTAGCAACGTGTTGTATGTATGACAATCAGAAGGAGTTTTCAGGTAAAATTGGCGCCAGCTGTAATTTTAAGACCATCATCGGGACACTTTGGTGTTTAGGGCTGCGGACGATTGGCGTGATCACGAAGCTGGACCTGATGGACGAGGGGACGGACGCACGAGACATCCTGGAAAACAAACTGCTGCCACTTCGCAGAGGTAACTCTGCACATGGGATTTTTCTCAGAGTCGCCAGTCTCTCTGACTGGCTCTGAGCAAATGTTAGAAATGTTCCAATCTGAGTCAGATGCAGTCCGCTCCTTCACTGTAAGATCTGACTTTTATGTTTTTTTATCAGGCTACATCGGGGTGGTGAACCGCAGTCAGAAGGACATCGACGGAAAGAAAGATATCCGCGCTGCTTTGGCGGCTGAGAGGAAGTTCTTCCTGTCTCACCCCGCATACAGGCACATCGCCGAACGCATGGGCACCCCGCACCTGCAGAAGACCCTCAACCAGGTCAGACCCGCCCCGGATTAAACACCGTCACACCGTTTGACTTGAAAGCGTTGCCTGGGTGACACGTCACACCAAACCATGTTCTGGTACATTTTGTTCAGTTCAGTAAAAGAAACGTGGATATTTATATCCAAGATTTTTCGGAGTCTCTATTGTGTGGGCAGGAGGGATCTCCTGTAGCAGTGTGTGTTGCAGCCAATCTGAAAAAGCTCCTGTCTTAAAACTGACCTTTCACTGGATCATCTTTGTTACACAATGAGCTCCAGAGGTCCTTCGCTTTCTTCCATTCCAAGTTGGAAAAATGAAGCTCAATACATCGTCTAATTACATCGTCTAATTACTATTATCAGCAAAGGCTAATGACGGTTTATTTCCTACCAGTTTGCACATTTAGCAACTTTAGCAAACAGCTGTTGCTCAGTAATTTATGTAACTTGCTCAACACTAACCATTAAAGTTTCAAGTAAACAGTTTAATACTGAAGCTTTCATCATGTTAAACACCCAACAAACACATCAGATTTCAAGGTTGCCTTTGGTGAACACAAAACCATCCTTCTGAACATTTAAATTTATTTTCTTCTTTTCTTAAGTCGGACCTCGTGAATTTTGACTTCCGAGAATTTAAGACGGAGTTTCCACTTGAAATAAATATCGTCTCCACCTAATTTTTCTGTTTTTCTGCAGCAACTCACCAACCACATCCGCGACACGTTGCCGGGGTTACGCAGCAAGCTGCAGAGCCAGATGCTGTCGCTGGAGAAAGAAGTGGAGGAGTACAAGAACTTCCGGCCCGACGACCCGACCCGGAAGACCAAAGCCCTGCTCCAGTTCGTACAAACACAAACAGACGGACATAAACAAAACGTGTTTGAACTCTTTGGCTAAGCTGACGTTGCATGAATCTGCAGGATGGTGCAGCAGTTCGGTGTGGACTTTGAGAAGTGCATCGAAGGGTCCGGAGACCAGGTGGACACCTCCAACCTGTCCGGCGGAGCGAAGATCAACCGGATCTTTCACGAGCGCTTCCCATTCGAGCTGGTGAAGGTAATTTTGGAGGTTTCTCTCTGACATGTTTCCAAACTGCAGTGGGATTTAAGGGCAGACTTTCTTTCTGACTAAAAATGAAAATGTTTTAGATGTAAGGTTTTTCCTGCTTGTCAATTAAAACTAAAGAAGCTCTTTGACAACAAGTAAAACGTGACACGGCTTTTGTGTCTCAGATGGAGTTTGATGAGAAGGAGCTTCGCAAAGAAATCAGTTACGCCATCAAGAACATCCATGGAGTCAGGCAAGTTCAGCCAGCATGCCAAAAAAAACCTACTCCACATTTTAGTTCCTACCCTTCTGTCAGCTGTCCATCTTACACGATTCTCAGCTTTTTCTGTTTTCATCGTCACTTTTTAAAACCTCATATCCAGAATTTGTTTCCAATATACAGCAAACCCAAATCTTCCCATTTGCTAATTAATTTATGTTTTTGAGAAAGAAAGAGAAGGAAATTATTTTTTTGAGTATTGTTTTCACCTCTTTTGTATTTAAACTTTTCAAACTTTAATTTGAAGCCAGAAATGACCTCAGGTTAATTGTTTTTTTTCTACAATTTCTTGCCACATTTCACCTGTGTGTGGATATTTTGCTCCTTTCTACTTGCAGTTTGTACTTATAACAAAAACAGTCATTAAATACTCAGATATAATCAAATACTGTTAGATTTTTTTTCTAAAACCTAATTGTTTTGGTTCTGATCCCTTAATGTGCCTGCTAAATATTATGACATATAACAGATTATAATCTCTGAACATAAGAAAAGTGATTTCCTACTGGGAGGTGCCACTTACTGTAGTCACATAACCCGACTTTCTGACAGTAGGGGATGAGCGGAGCATTGGAAATGACTTTCCGTCGCCTGTCGGGTACATCTGACGGGCGGTTTGTACGAAACATTCTCGTATCAAAGATGTAGTGTGAGATGACCAACACTCGCCAGAAATTCACACAAAATAGGAAGATAAATGTTTATTATTGTGCTGCATATCTATATTTGAATGTGTTTGTTTATCTTTTCTAAACACGACAACATTAATCAGTGAAGACACTGATATTTATTGTGTGCCGTTTAGTAAGTGTGTGACAGCACACATAAGTTTAATAAAGTCAGGAAGTTTCTTCTCATTTGCTCTGTAAATAGTATAATTTAGTTTTTTTATAAGGCTTTGTTTGTGTCAGTTGACTTGGCCTTGAATTACTGGAAAAGTAGAGACAAAGCAGGAAATAAGTAAAATGTTATGCACTTTTCTGTTCTACAGTAGAAATGCTTCAGATGCTTATTGGTGTTGTTGTAAAGTTGTTTTCCTCCACTAATGTTAAAAGATAAGCTTCTCTGTTATTCAAGTAAAGTAGCTCCGTTTGTTTACATTGACTAAACAAAGGTAATTCCATTAACATGTCTGATTGAGTCCATTATTGCGTGATTATAATTGCATTAGCAATCCTAGTAACAATCAGGCTTTCATTCCAGTTAATACAAGGAAAGCACAGGCACGCCCTCTTCTGGATGAAAGTGGTAATCACCTCTGACCAATGCGGCTGAATGATTGCACAGATGAACTCTGAGGCACAAATACATCTATCACACTCTTTGACATGAACAAAATGGCCGCCTTAGAAGAAACCTTTCTGGAAATGAGGTTTATGTTTCTAACTTTCTGCTTGTCTGCCACATGGCTGCCTTGACTCCAGGTTCTCTTTTTCTTCCCCTCCTCATTAGTTTTCTCCACAGCGTCTCGTCTGCTCGTGTCTTCTCTGTCTTTGATTCTTTTTTTTTTTTTCCAGTCCTTGTGTCCATGTATCTTATCTGTATGTCCTTCAGGACAGGCCTGTTCACCCCTGACATGGCGTTTGAAGCCATTGTGAAAAAGCAGATCATTAAACTGAAAGAGCCCTGTCTGAAATGCATCGACCTGGTCATCCAGGAACTCATCAACACAGTCAGACAATGCACTAATAAGGTATCGCTGCATGGCCGCCTGTCAGACTGTCACGCCAGCGCACAGTCAGTGCAGCCAGGAGCCATATCTGTCCAGCGTTGTTTTTTATTTACTTAACGTATGCTGTTTTCATGGACTGAGAAGAACAGCTTCTGAAAAAGAAGACAGACAGCAGCAGCTTTGAAATCCCTGCCAGTGAAAAAAAATCACAAAACTACTAATCGATAAAATCCCACTCTGTGACAGAACATCTGCTTTCATTGAGCTAAACGTTTACCTCAAAAAATCTGATTGCTTCTCAAAGTCCATGTTAGACGGGTCAGATAAGATTTCTATGTGAGGTTTCTGACAAGAACACAACAGTGATGGCATTAAATTTGGCTACAACTCGAGGAAAAACTGGTACTTAATGCCTACAATGTGGCCCTTACTTTAACCAATGAACTGTCTTTCTTTACAAGAATAAACTATTTTCTTAAAATTAATTTGAAGGTCAGCGAAACATTGTGTTGCTGTTTTAAACTTTTCCATGCCATGGCTCCTCACCCAGTCAGCTTTAGCTTCTGCTAAGGATCCACTTTACAAAGCCACAGAAAAATACATGAAAACCATCAACTCTTTGTGTTTTTTTTCTAACTTTTATTCACTGTTTAGAAATTATTGCTTTTGTGTAGCATAAATGCTGCCTCATACCTTCTAATTGTAGTCGACCATGACTTCTTGGGGGCTTTTTTAGCCTCAGTGAGGAACAAAGCAGCTTGATGAATTTGACTGGCAGCCAATCAGAGAGAGAAGCATGGCAAGTGACATTTCCAGTAATTATTTATATTTTAGAACAGTGACTGAAACACGTTAGATTTTCTAATAAAAAGGTGATTAAATAGTTATGATTAAAACATTTATTAGATTGAGTTGTTTTAGTCTAACATTTTTTCCTAGCGCCCTCTAGTGGCCCCTGCTTTGAAAAACACTGTTCAATAACATCAAAGCAGCTGAGATGAAACTTTTACTCAAAGATAAACTAGTGTGGGTATATTTATATACTTTGCCCAGACTGAATTTTATTTAATCCCAAATTTAGTTAAACGATTCCTGATTCAATGTATTAAAAGGAATGCACTTTAAAAATAATCTATTTCAGCCATTGAATAAAAAATAACTCAAATTGTTTAGAAGAATTTGTAATTTTTTAAAAAAATCTGCCTGTCAGTAACTTCTAAATAATTTTGGGTTCAATTAGTAGCTGACTTGTTTCATCGATAAGCAGCGGCCATTTTTGTAAAATAAAAACTCTGACGTTGGCATCACGTCAAGCATTCACATTATAAAAGATTTCACTTCACCAGACTTCACTTTGACGAGAAACATCGTGTCACGAGAGCTACACCGCCACAGGAGGATCATGTCAAGGCCTCAAACTTCGCGTTTCATAACCCTAACTTAGAGAACTGCTGCATTAAATGACCAATATTTCACCCAATCTGACTGGAAATCACCAAGACGGTGTTCCGCTTAACAGATAACAATTATTGCATCTTCCTTTTTGCACGGTTTTCCTTTTAACTCATGATTAGAGGGAAGGTCAAGTACTAGCTGTGATGAGCTCCAGCTGTATTTTCGGTTCTGTTTGACCGTCCAGTCCATGTGCAGCATGTGTAACCGTCTGCGGACTGGGTTTGGTGTCCTGGCTGGACGGCGGTGCGGTGGAATGCTGCCTGCTAGATGCTGCGTGCTTACAAGCAGATGTGAAATGTTTCTGCGCTGGTTCATTGCAAAACAAGCTGCAGGCCTCATTTGAACTTTTTTTTCCCAGGTTTATTTTTTCCTTTCTGTTTGTGCAGCACTGAGGGAAAGTTTTAACCTGTCCATCACTTATCTGAGTTTTCTTTCCAATCAGCCAAACGTTCTCTTAGTTTCTTTGATGATTTCTTGGGTAGCTGTTCTCAGAGTTCACCTCATTGTTTTTGGCTACACTTGCAGTGTCACTAAAAAGCTGTTTTTGTCCCATAAAGCAGATTTAAGAACCTGCAGCTTGTTTTAGTCCTGAACATGAAGCAGAGCTAAACTAATTCCTGTTTTATCTCTCTTCACATGCCTCAATGCTCTATTTTTCCCCACAATATCCCATCCAACTATTATTTTCTCCACCATTTTTTTCTCTCCCTTCTGTCCTACTATGACCCACGCTATGCTCACCTCATTCTTTTACCTGACACTGAAACTCCAACTCCCATGATGCCTCGCTACAGGACAGGTCTCTTCACCCCAGACTTGGCTTTTGAGGCCATAGTGAAAAAGCAGGTCATTAAGCTGAAAGACCCCTGTCTGAAATGCGTAGACCTGGTCGTCACCGAGCTGGTCACCCTGATCAGGAAGTGCTCGGAGAAGGTAAATGTGAACAGAAACAGAACGAGGAGTGAGAGGCAATAAGCGAAAGAGAAAAATCAAGAACTTTTAATGGACTAACCAGCCACCGTGAACGTTGTTGATCGGCACCTTTCACCACCACTCAACACCCATCCTGCCACTTCCCTCAATGTTGACCCTCAATTATAAATCTAATGACCAACTCAATTTAAACGCAGCCCATCACCACACTGATCAGCTCTTTAACAAGTCCTCACCCCTTCCTGTTCTTAAATCAAACCCCACCCCGCACACCAAATTTAGAAACCTCTCCCTCACACTCTTCAGTCTTCCTCTCAGCTTCCCCCTGATTTCCTTCCTGATTTGTTGAGACTCGCATCATTAAATACTCTGATGGTGAACGTGTTGGTGCATGCATTTGTGTCTGAACCGTCTGTAAAATTGTCGCTGCTCAGAAATGCTCAGGTGCTTCCCACATTGTACTAATACTAGGTGTGTAGCTTGTAATTACAGTGCCTTGCGGGGTTTTCAGTCCTCCAGTTCTGTTTCCAATTCCGTCAACTTGACACAAACTTTAATCCACTTTGTTGGGGTTTTATGTGATCAACGTAAAGTAGTGCATATGTTGCACCCTGGTACTGGCCTGGACTCAACTGGAACCTGGAGACCGGGAACTCAGGCACAAAGCTTCATTTGGTAAAATATTTCGTTTTCACTTGTTCTGGAATAAACACTTCTCAGAAGAATAACAAAAACAACAAAAAAAAACACAGTAAGTTAAACAAAGACTCCTCCTAATGAGAGAGTGGTGCAGCGATTGCGGCGGCACCTCGTATACAAAGGCTATTTATCAAAGCAGCTGAAAATGTTGTGTCATTTTCCTCCCACTTCATGATCATCCATTACTTTGTGTTGGTGTGTCGCATTAAATCCCAATAAAGCATCCAGAAGTTTGTGGTTCTATTGTCAGAAAATTTGAACAACTTAAAGGAATATGAATGTCTGAATATCTTTACAAGGCACTGTAGGAGCTCTGCACAATGTGCTGGTGTGAAGGTGTGCAGCTTGGGATTTCTGCAGCTGTTTTTTTTTTTTTTCTTCCTGCACACACGTCGGTGTTTGCAGTTGGATTCGTACCCTCGACTGAGAGAAGAGACGGAGAGGATCGTCACCACTCACATCCGAGAGAGAGACAACAAGACCAAAGACCAGGTTGGTGTTTGTTGGAAGCAAAAAGATTCCCAGTATACCGGGAAATTGTAGTTTTGCTCTGTTTGTGCAGATAATGCAGCATTGTGTTGTATTTTGCCTATCAGGTGCTGCTGCTGATTGACATCGAGCTCTCCTACATCAACACCAACCATGAAGACTTCATCGGGTTTGCAAAGTAAGATAAACCTCTGAGGCAGATTAATGGGGACTCTTACTGGGAATCCGGCTCGGCTGCTCTGATTGGCTGTTAACATAGATTTGGTCTGGCCATCATGGCCATCATGGCCATCATGGCCATGATGGCGACATCATGGCCATCTATGAGGCGATGATGTCGCCTCATAGTTCATGGTGGATGTTTGAGAGGCTTTGCAGTGTTCAGCCAACGTTCTTTCTTTAAAGTAAATTTGTCACTTCTAACAGTGTGGGTCCAAAAACTTCTCAGTTTCGGAGTTAAAGCCCAGGATGATGCGTTCTACATTCTGTTATATATTATTTTAGATTACAAGGCTGGGATCATTTGTTGCTCTTGCATTTACAGTTTTTCATTTGTTCAAAGCGGTTTAGTGTTGCTTCAGTAGTGAATAAAAAAGATGCTCTGCTGCGTTTTTGTTTTTTTTTTGTCTACAACAGTAAAATGATTATGCGGGTCCATCCTGTTTCTGCCCCTTTCAGCCGCGACTGAGCTGAGCTGCTGTCAAACAGAGAGACTGGAACTGTTTTCAGAGATTTCTTTCTAAGAAGCAGCCAAAACAAAGACGAACGTAGCGTTCAAGTCACATTGTTGCCGAGGTCCAAATGGTACAGAAGCTTAAATTAACAAAGTTAAAACGAATTTGTGTTAACGCAAAACTGACCTATTTTCAACATGTAAATGTTCGTGCAACAAATAAAACTAATTATTTACATTTAAAACACATTATTTACATTTATTTACATTATTTACACTAATTATTTATGTTTAAAACATTTTATCTGACTTTATCAAAACCCATTTCTAGCCATTTCAATAAATAATCAAATTCAGTTATGCTTTTGGATGATTCTGGTATCTCATTGTATTACTGTGAGGTTTAAGAGCTTTTCTGAAAATAAAATACGTAAAAATGAAATTGAAACTTAAGTACAGATTTGCACATTGCAAGACTAATGTTTAAATTATAAAGTGTAACTGATGTCTGCATAGGAAAATATACACAATGTTTACATTATACTTAATAAAGTACCTGAGTTTTAAAAGTTTAGAATACATGTATAAGGAATAAAATCACTCATTCATCCATGCTCTTTTATTCCTTTGGGGACAAATACTGATAAAATAATTGATTGTAGTATAGTCATAAAACACAACTGAGCCAGCCACAAAAATGCTAAATTATGCAATAACTTAAAAAGAATAAACGAAATGTTGGTAAATAAAGAAATATACCGTGTTTTTCGGACTTTAAGCCGCTTCTTTTTTCCCCACGCTTTGAACCATGCGGCTTACAGCCCAGTGCAGCTTTTCTGTGGATTTTTCTTCAACCACCAGGGGCGCTTTAGCAGGAAGTGAGTCATTGGAAGTCAACATTGGAAATCAAAGAAGAAAGCGCTAATTTTCATTTAGAGCAAGCACATGCTAGCAACAGGAACGACGGAGAAATGTTTTCAAATTCAAACCCCCTCGTCATGGAAGCAACACGAAGAAGTTCATATGATGCCGCTTTTAAGCTAAAGATTATCAATCAATCTGGCAGTAAATGGAGCCGCTGCACATAAACTCAGCGTGAATGAATCCATGGTTGGGTGTTGGAGATGGAGGGCTGCGTCCTTATGGAAAACCGAGAGCGGTGGAGATACCAGCGGCCTGGTGCGGCTTATTTTCCGGGTTTTTTTTTTTTTTTTTTTAAACCTTTGTAGATGCGGCTGATGGTGAGGTGCGCTCTGTAGTCCGGAAAATACGGTATTCTAGTCTCTCATTGATGAGGTTTCTTTTTTTTTAAACACTCTTTCATTTGTAACTGGATCAGACTGAATGTGTAAGAGTCGACTGATGGTTCTTCCAGTGTGTGAAAAGAAACCGGGTCCTAAAACGCTTCACAGTTGCCAGTTCTTAAAGCTGAGCTGATTTTATTGAACGTCTCTGTCCTGCAGCGCCCAGCAGAGGACCGCTGCCAACGCCACCAAGAAGAGAGTCATGCCCAACCAGGTAGACCAGCTCTCTTACATCACTGCAATGTTTTGTTTTTCCGCTGTAATTGTTCATCTTTCCATGCTACTACCTACTGGCTCTTTGTTCCTCTCTTCCTCCTTCTAAACCGCTCACTGGAGCTTCTAGTAAAGCACCTTGGCCCCAGTTCCTCTTTAGGTGGGTGGGGGGAGCCGCTGCTCGCTCAGGCCGTGACAAACAATATTTTTTCATGTCTGACAGGGAAGAGGGAAGTGAGAATTGCGCACACTTATGAGAACTCACAGGTCAGCTTTTAAGTGTAAACATATGACATCACAGCTTCTCCGTGAAGCTCTTTTGGGTTTTTCTGAGCTTTTAAGAATTTTGATCTGCATCTATGGATGACGGTGAAATTAGAAGAAATACGGGAAAGCTAGGATTAATTGTTGCAGGTTTACAGGCAGCAGGTGGTGAGATTTATCTGTAAAACGCTGCAACCCATTACATCATAAGGCTGGAATAGTTTTCCTCTGGTCATCTGATCTGCGAAAAACACATACAAATAAATCAGCCGTAGGATCACAGTTTGAAATGCTGAAAATTGATTTATTGAAGAAACAGAGACATTTTCCAACTCTCTACACTATGCTAGACGTCAAAAACAACCTAAAATGTCTTGCAGCATGGCTGCCATGAAGATTATTTTTCTCCCATTTAATCTGTAGCTCTGCATCATTTTAGTCAGAGTGCTGCATTTCCGTGGTACGTTTTTATGCATTTCTTTAAAGCTGCAGTAGGTTACTTTATAAACAATGTTTTTTTTTTTTTTTTGCTTATTTGTTTTACTGTCTATCATCTTTGTGTAGGCGCTGCTAAACGCTAATGGCGGAAAAGCAACTTACCGTTATAGGAAAACCGTTCAGCTATTGTCATTGGTTGCTATGCTAACTAGCCTGAGCATTGATAATTGGCTCCGCTGTGAGCAAGGGGCTGTATCGCAGCAGAGAGCAAATGGCAGAGTGTGCCTGGTGTGTACACGAGCATGATTGACAGCGATAAGACCCTCCTCCTTGCTCTCTGATTGGTTGTTTCTGACCATACAGAGTATTTTTCCAGTGGCTCTAGGACTGGAAGGAAGAAGAAAAGCTTGATTTGTTTATTTATTTTTCATATATTATCTGTCTCGAAGCATACTGTCACAGTATATCGTTATGACAGTTTGAACAAATACGTGAAAAACCTATTTCTTCATAAAAGTTACGTACTGCAGATTTAAAGTTACCAGTGTTAACGCAGAAACAACAGCGAATAGAAGAACTTTAGCAAATCAGATATCAAATTGAAGCACCAAGCTCTCTCGGCTGTGCTGCGTTTTCATTTGCTTGTAGCGTCCTGCCTCCTCTCTTAGGATGAGCTTTAAAACACCTGGTGTTTCTGTGGACCGTTCAGGTGATCCGCAGAGGCTGGCTCACCATCAACATCAGCATCATGAAGGGCGGATCCAAGGACTACTGGTTCGTCCTGACCGCCGAGTCTCTCTCCTGGTACAAAGACGAGGAGGTAAACCTGCAGAAACGACAGGAAATGATGATGTAGCCGTCAGTCTCTGGCAAAACGTCACACAGAGTGTTTCATCAGGAGAAAGAGAAGAAGTTCATGCTGCCTCTCGACAATCTGAAGCTGAGAGACGTGGAAAAGGGCTTCATGTCCAGCAAGCACGTCTTCGCTATCTTTAACACCGAACAAAGGTGCTGACATCTTTTTTTTAATTATTATTATTTTTTTATTGTTAAACTCGTTGGATTTGAAGCTCTGTGTTTCGGTTCTGTTGGTTTACAGGAACGTGTACAAAGACCTGCGTCAGATCGAGCTGGCCTGCGACACCCAGGAAGACGTGGACAGCTGGAAGGCCTCCTTCCTCAGAGCCGGCGTTTACCCAGAGAAAGACCAGGTGCTCAAGAGATTACCGCTGACGAGACGTCCCCTGTTTTTCAGTTTTCAGACTCTCTTTTGACTTTCCTAAAAAGGTTTCCTTTGCGTGGGTGATGTGATGTCCGCTTCTGGTGTCCCTCAGCACGAGAACGAGGACGCCATGATTCCCGGGGACACGGTGTCCATGGACCCACAGCTGGAGCGCCAGGTGGAGACCATCCGCAACCTGGTGGACTCGTACATCAGCATCGTCAACAAGTCCATCAGGGACCTCATGCCCAAGACCATCATGCACCTCATGATCAACAACGTACGTCCCGGGTTTTCTTTCCACGTTAAGCTGAACATTTCTGCTACCAGCTGGTTCTGCTTGGTGCGTTTTAAACGGGTTTCGAGGAAAACGTCACAGTGAGGCCAAACACAGACGCACACAAGCAAACGCACTTGGTTTCCGTTTTCTTCACAAAATTTTACCAAACCCAGAGACATTCATTGGGATTTCAATGTATAAAACTCTTTTAAGTGCACTCAGCTATAATATTTATTGACTGTATTTTGAAAACATGTTTAAAAAAAAAAAAGCTCTTAACAATATTTGCTAATTTCTTGTCTTTGACGGGTGTTTTCACTCCTCTTTAGCTTCTGCAGAAAATCAGCTGATCCATTGAGCACATAGCATCAACAATGAAGCTTTGCAGAAAAAGTGAAATGCATTACTAGTGCTGGTTTAATTTGTTGTTTAAATCTGTTTTTGAGTGACTTTGATGTTTAAATGTGACAAACACAAGCTTAATGGGGCCAAACTAAAAGACTTTCTTTTTTGAATTGCTAACATAGAGACAATAAAGTCTCTATGTTATAAAGTATTAGTAGAGTAGATGCATTATTACCAGAAGAAAGTCGTAAACTTCTGGGAAGATTGATTTAATGATTTATCTAGACCTAACATGGCGCCTATTTGGTTCTTTCTTCAATCGTTTCAAAGTCAATTGCATGATAATTTGATGCTGTTGAGTTTGAAAATGAAACATGTCCTTATTTGTAAAAACCGACACCAAAGAATATCTTTGTGAGGTGCTCGACGTTCCTCACTTTACATTTTTAAAATAAATGTGTCACGCTTCAGACGAAGGACTTCATCCACTCGGAGCTGCTGGCCTACCTGTACTCGGCCGGAGACCAGGGCAGCCTGATGGAGGAGTCGGCGGAGAAGGCTCAGAGGAGGGACGAGATGCTGAGGATGTACCACGCCCTGAAGGAGGCGCTCGTCATCATCGGAGACATCAGCACCACCACCATCTCCACGCCGGTGCCGCCACCCGTAGACGACACTTGGATCGCCAAAGAAGCGAGGTGACAAATGTTAGACAAACGAATGCGTGAAAAGTTTTAATACTTTTAACTTCAGACAGGTTTCAACCTGCTTAATGGTCAAAGCTTCACCTGCAGTGGACGGTGAGTCTCCAGATTAGACAAAAACAAACCTTAAAAGAAAAATGTATTTAGGAAATATTAAGTTATTGATAAAATACATATTTCTGTTCCAACATGTTTTTATTTCTATGTGCTGCAATAGAAATAAATAACAAAAACGATGCAGAGTAAAAGTGTGATGAAATGTTTGCGTTTTCTTGTTTTTGTCATGTTCGCATATAACATTCAGGTGAAAAATGAATAATTTTTTCAACATTAAAAAAAAAAATCTGAAGAGATTCAGGTGAGCATGACTAAAACTCTGGTATTAGTGTAAGAGTAAAAAGTGTGAATAAATTAAGGATTCATGATTTAATTTTAAAAAATACGTGTTACAATTTTTCTTTTTGTTTAGATTTTTATTGTTTATTGAAAATGTAAACAAGAGCAAACTGCCTTTATCATAATGCATAATGTCCACCAGGGGGCACCAAAGAGCTGTCAGTTATTAGACCAGCAGCTTCTTCCTTTCTTTGCAATGCAGTTAGAAAATAAACGGCTTTGATTTGTTCAGATTATCCATGACGAACATGAAATGTTAAAAGCAACACCTGGCTCTTTGTTCCAGTCCTCCTGCGGCGTCCCGACCTCTCGCGTCGACCGCACCGCCTCCCAACCGGCCCCCGGCGGCGAGGGGCCCACCCGCAGGTGCGCCCGCTCCTCTGAATCCGTCGCCGGCGTTCGGAGCGCCGCCCGTTCCGTCTCGTCCCGGCGCGCCGTCGCCGTACGATGCCAACTCGGCCGTGCCCCTCATTCCTTCGAGGCCGCCCCGCGTGCCTCCAGCTCTGCCGCCGGGAATTCCCAGGTAGATGGAAACACACACACACACACACACACACACACACCCCTACACATCCTTACGTGATTTAGAGTTTTGTTGTGACGTATCATGAGGACCTTTTGGCAGATGGAGGGTCACTTGCTTTTCTTTTTATGAGTTCATCTCGTCTGTTTCCTTTCTTGGTCCAAATGTAAATGTGGGAAATATTTTATTGATAAAAGTGACAATAAGAGGAATTTATTCCTACTTTTTTAGGGCCACAGCAATCACAGCATCACAAGCACACATACTGGAACTGAAAAATGTTCCCAGTTGTAATGTATAAGTGCCGTTTCCATCACTAAGCTGCACGCAGTAACAGTATTTAATCATATTTTCAAATTGATTGATACTTATTGACGCGCTCATTGAACAAAGAAAATAGTAAAAACAACATTTCTAACATTTCATGGGCAGTTTGTGGGGTTTCAAACATCATTAATTGAAATTTATCGTGACAACAGTCAGTCAAAACTCTTATCATGATGAGAAACTTATCACGATAAATGATTACCAATGCAATAATTATGTCACCTGACCTGGTTTCATCATGCTGTGGTATTTCAGGAAGTTCACAAAAATTAATTTTTAACACATAGCACTGAATGTTATAATAAAAAAGCCAGACTCCCATCTTCGAAAATGTAAAATTAGCATCAACAAGTAAAATAATGAGCATTAATGCATTTTTTAAGGCTATATTCAGATTCTAAACTAAATTATTTTTTTATTACCAATTGCAGTTGCATGTTATAACATTATCACACCCTAAATATAAAGGGTTCAATTAAGCTAAGCTAATAACGATTAAAAGCCCAATGGGCTCCGTGCATCATGTAAACATCTAGCTAAGGCTGTACCATCTGGGCTCTTGTTTCAGATTAATTTAAAGTTCCTGAGAAACTCTTCTGAACAGATCAACATGAGCTGATAGAAATGTTGCATGGACAGCTTATCATCAGTCTGGGTCCAGCTGAGACTCAGTCTGATGCGCACTCAGACTGAGCTTTACCGTGTTGTTGGTAATTAGCAAACTGAACGCCTGAGCACCGTTTTAAAGCTTTCAAAGCGCCGTTGGTGCTTCAGGGTCAGAAATCCGGACCAGAATTTAGACCCGTTTCATGTCTGGCTTTCCGTCTGCATCCACACCGACACAATAGGTGACCCTGTTGCCATGGTAACGGGCCCAGGAAGTCCATAAGTCTCCACGCATGACGTATCTCCCGTTCTGTGTTGCTGGGGGTTTTATTTGGTGGGGGGGGGGTTGTTTTGGTGCTTTGGGAGCAATCGCTGCATGACTAAATAGTAACATTTTCCCCTCGCATGTTTTTTTTTTCTTCTTTGTTTCCCTTCCCTTTTCCTCTCTTCCACCATTTTCTCCTGCAGCAGAAGACCGCCGGCTGCACCCAACAGACCCACCATCATCCGCCCTTCAGAGCCCTCCCTGCTCGACTAGAAACTCCCTCAAACGTCATTTTGTTTTCCTTTTTTTCTCTCCATCTGGTCTCTCAGACCCTGTTTACACTTTTCTATCGCTTACAAGCAGAAATGTTCTACTAAAAATAGTTTCTACTCTGTGATTACAAACTACTGTTATGCTCTTAGGTCTGTGCTTTTCAGAGGCATTTTTGTGTAGATATTTTTTTTTCCTTAAAGCGACGACATGAAGGCAAAATGAAAAGATATAAATTTGATGACAAATTTAAAGCCTTCCTCAGAAACTTTGTAATAAAATCCATCTTAAAGCGGCGTATGATGTACAACGTTTTTTTTATGACGTAAGAGAAATGTTTGTGAGCTGAACCCTTGCTAATGTTAAATCTGCAACATTGACACACTAACAGCATTTAACGAAAATAATTATTCTCACATGGTTTTTCTTTTCACTTAAGATGTTTTATAACATTCAGCTTCTTGCCAGATAGTTTTTTTTTTCCTTAATAACACACTCCTGTTAGGTTTATTGCTTCTCCTTCTGTGGGAAACGCAAACCTAAATCAGAGATGGAAACCAGAAGGGAAGTGCTGACGTCTTATGTAACACTAATAACTACACAGATGTTGATGTAAGAATGTCCTGTGCCTGCGAGTTTCCACAAAGCTTACCGTCAATGGAAGAAATGTCACAACGTCTTTGAAATTTCATCAGCGCATAAAGCCATTTGTTAAATAAATCTGAGAGACGTCGCCTTTATGTTTATGAATAAAACACAAATCGAGACCAAAAGCTCTGGTGGTTGGTGCTTCTTCTGGCTGCATGCCTTTTCTCGTGCTTCTGTTGTTTTTCACTCAAGATGACATGAGCAAACGCTTATGAAATATTTGCATGGTGCAAACCTGGAAGCAGCTGAGCAGAAGTGAAACATTTCCTCTGATGGAGTCGAGGTCAGTTTGGTTGGTGCTGCATGTTTATAACAATGTGGAATCCTTCGAATGACTTGTTTTTAATACATTGGGATCAATGTTCAATGCAAACGCACTCGGGAAAGACGTAGGGAGTCTGGGATCAAACCACAGGAGGGAAACAAAACGGCAGTGATTTACCGGTAAGTAAGAAGCAGAGCCAGACGTCGCTGCATTCTTTACACACCAAAACTTTTACTGTATAAATTAAAGAATGTGTGGAGATTGAACTATACAAGTTCCTCTGCAACCAAAGAGCCGGTTTCGACCTCAATCCAGCGAAACAAAACTCGTTTTGAGCCGCAAATGTTTTGATTTTTTTTTTTCTTTTTTAGGTGCTGGAAAAAAGAAACCCTTAGTAGAGGAAATATGGAGTCATTTTTAAAGAGCTACGTTTTTATTTCAATTTTTAGGGTTTAGTATTCAGAAAAACAAAACTTTATAATATACATTTTGTTCAGTCTAATATTTGTGTAAAAAAAATCTTATAGTTTCAAACCTAAAGACAAGAAATTGTTCTAAAAAGCATCTTTTGTTGGAAATTCAGTGCAGCTATTCTAACTACTAAAGGTCTTATTAGAAATGTATTAAGAGCCATTGTTAGAGGTTTAAAGAGTCATTCCTCACACTTCCAGCCCCAGCAGGTTGTTCATCCCGCTAGTGATCATTTGAAATGATGTTTTTCCCCCCCAGACGTTAGAGAAGACCTCGGTGTGAATCCTTTCTTTCCAGTGAAGTTTGCTTTTCAACAGAGCCAGAAACTAACCGGAGGTGTTTGTGTTCATGGTCCTCTCACGCAGGCGGCCGCCACACGCTCCTTCTCGTCCGAACCCCATGTGAAGAAACCTCCGACCCGGCCACAAAGAATCAGCAGCAGGACTCTGCTGGAAGAACTCAATTTTTATTTTTTGTTTATTTTTTGTTGTAAGATCGTTTGGTTAAAGAAGATAACAGGTATCAAGAATTTCTTAAACAGAATTGAAAAACCCCTGATTTGCTGTGTATGTATGGTAATATCAATAGTAAACATGCGCTGTATATACTGTAAAACTTTTTCTGTGGCTAAATAAATACCGTTCAGACGTTTGGGGTCAAACTATTTGGTGGTGATAATTTTATGACTAAATTTCCAGGTAGTTGTAAATTACAGCCCGCCAAGAGGTTTCGTGACACATTTATTTCAGATGCTGGAGTAACGCCTCGAATAAAAACATGTTTCTGCAGAACTCTGAGGCGGCCTGGGGAGACATTCAGGCGATGCAAAGAAGATGTTGAGGTGGGAAAAATTCAGGTCCGCAAGCACTGGATTTACCCACAAAGGCTCCAAATGAAAATAAATGGCATGAATGAAATTAGATATGAATTAGATATGCATATGGTGTGTGTGTGTGTGTGTATATGTGGTACAACTCTGTAGAGAACACTTTATTTGACGGGGTGACGACATGAACGTGAAGGAGTCTTCATGAATATTTACAACTGTTGTCATTAAGTGTCATTCAGTTAATAATGACACTTTTAATGCAAAGTTGCAATAAAATTTGTATTAAAAGTACATTAAAAGTGCCAACTTTGCATGTGTTTTAATGCATAAGAACCCCTCTATTGCTAATAGTAAACAGCATCATGAATATTAATAAAACCCCACCTTTTTCTGACTCAGAACTAGAACTCCAGTGACGTCTGAGAAAACTTGAGACCCGATCCAGTTTCTAATCCACTGTTTAAAGATTGAACAGCTGATCAAATCAAGTTACAAACTTAAACCAAACTGGATAGTTTGTTAACATTTTTGTGTCACTTAGCCATTCACAGAGCTCCCTGATCAGAGAACATATCAACTTTCATACGGCGAAAAGCAAAAACGGCTCCGTTCTGCGTTCTTTCAGTGTAAAACGATGCTTTTATTGTCATGAATGTCTTTCACTAAAAGGTGATTTGTTACATCTTACAGGACATGTAAACATAAAATGCCTCTGCATGAACAAAACGGACACTTTTGTCATCTGAAAGAAAAAAAAAAAACCCACATGGTTGAAGTTTAAGACACAAACGCAGTCGGTGTGTTTACATTATTCAGACGTGCGAATGGCAGTCAGTTTGTGAAAGTTTCCCTCCTTCCCACACGCGTCAAAAGACTAAAACAATGTGACTCATTAAACAGGACCCTTAAAAAGAAAAACACCAGAATCAACTCTGAGACCAACTAAAACAAACGCAGCTGCAGAGTCGACACTATTGCACGTTATTATCCTGTCATTATTATCCAGCAACTGGGCGAACCGTCTACCTTTACCGTAAAATCTCGACCCCTTCACCCCCTTTCAGAGGCGTAGGACGGCTTTGATGCGCATTTCCTTATCGGTTTGTGGGCCAGACGTGGCATTAAAGGCACTAAACAAAATGAATTGACCCAACTTCCACATTGTCATACCTCTTCACCTTCTGGTTGCACTTTGTGATTTAATGAAATGTCATTATTGCTCACAGTCTGTTTATTCATCTGTCTTGCACACTTTCTCTATGTGCAGACTCTCCGCTTGTCGTCAAACAGTTTGCGAACGGTGTAGACCTGCGGAAAGACGACGGGCACAGAAATCAGCAAAAAAACACATTTCTCTTTACACTACTGAAGCATAAATGCAGCAGATTCCTGGAGAAAACTGCAAAAAAAAAAAAAAAAAAAAGAAGATCCGTACAAAATCATGCCAGTAAATTAAAATATAAATGTTTTAGTTAAATGCATATTTATTCAGGTCTTTATTAAATAGATGCACTACTGGCTGCAGTTACAGCACTTAGTCTGCTGTATTGGAGCAAATAAATGCTCAAATTCTTATTCCTTCATTTATATATATATATATATATATATATATATATATATATATATATGGATGAATGATGGATGGATGATTATATAAATATATATATATATTCGGATGGATGATAAATTAATTAATTGCGTAATAATGCAAATTTGCTCTATCTAAGACCAATAAATAAAGTTTCATTTTGAAAAGACACTGGTATTGGAAGATATTTTAAAAATCCAAAGTAAAACACACACTCCACTTTATTACTACTAATAAAGTGGAATAAAAATATGTAAATGCCAAATCACACTGACCATCACTTAAATGTACAAAATCAGTGAGGAGGATGAACACGCGTCATACTTTGTAACGTCTGGTTAAAATGTGCAGTGAATTATCGGGTCGTGTGGCGGTCACCTGGGTTAGGGCCACACACAGCATCACCAGCACACTGGCACACGACCAGAACGAGACCCTCCACAGGTTGTCCTCCAGCAGGTTTCGGTCCCGCGCCTCAAAAGCCCGCAGGACCGTCTGCATCTGCCGGCTTCGCTCCAAACGTTTGTGCAGAGACTCCATGGTCTCCTGAGGGGAAACCAAGCAGAGAGCGACGGCGTGTAAGTCAAACAAACTAATGCTAAAAAGAAAGAATAACTACACCGAGGACGAGTCTCGTCTGCAGGTTCTGAAGTTTCTGCAGGTTTCACTCAAATTTAAGACTTTTTAAGACCACGATGACTGCAATTTAAGACCAATATCTTCACGGAAATGCCTTCATCACGCCGACTGGTGAAGGCGATAAAGTTGGTCTTATCCGCGATAAAAAAAAAAAAAAAAAAAGAACAGCTACCAGGGGGTGTTAGCAGTGAGTTAGCAGTGGCCTCCATCATCTCAGACAAAACGCAATGAATATATCCTAGTGCGACTCAAACACAACCTGACAAAAAAGTCCAGCAAAAAAACAACAAAAAAGATTAAACAATCATATTAAGACAAAATTTAAGATCTGAGATCTGTGATAAACTTATTAAAGGCCAAATCATTTTTTGAAACTAAGGCTTTTAAGGCCTTAATTTTAGATACACAAATTTAAGCCCTTTTAAGGATGCGCAAACAAACACCCTGAGTCTGCTTGATTAGCTGACGACATTTCTCTCTCTCTCTCTCTCTCTCTCTCTCTCTCTCTCTCTCTCTCTCT
>NW_006800314.1:298671-300519 GCF_000485575.1 Poecilia formosa | reverse complement strand
TATATATATATATATATATATATATATATATATACACACACACATACACACACACAGACACGTATTGACCTAAAATATGACCTAAAACAGTAGATGTTTACAGGTTCTAAGTCATAGATAGCCAATAACAGTCCTGGAGGGACTTCCCCAAACAAATTACTCTGCTCACATATTTCTAAGAACATAAACTCAAAGTCCAAACATAGGTACTCTTTAGAAACTAGTAATATTAGTCATATTTTTTAGCAGGTTGAGCATCAATAACTTTTTATGGCTTTCTAAGCATGCCTTTGAGATCATGATTTATTTCCTACCTAAGCTTGTCAGCCGCTGAGGCGCATTCCCATTAGCTAAAGATTACATACAATAGTTCAGCATAAACTGGGTGCCATCTAACCACATCCAGAAGGCCACAACGACACATTTTCCTAAATGTCAGCAGGTCTCACGTAAACACCAAAAACCCACTCTGCGTTAGTCCGTCTTTCTAAATTTCCCACTTCCTCAGGCTTTCTGCGGCTCACGAGCCAAACGTGTTCCTTCTCCTGACAAAGAAACAATTCATCAGACGAGCATTATTTCCATTTTTAAATGACAAAAAAACGACTACCCTTTTCAGATGAGAACTGCTACCAGGAAACGGTGCTGCTAATGAGGGGGCAGTAATATTTAAATTGATGCCTTTTCTACACGTCGCTTCCACAAATCTATATGGAAAAAGGTCAAATACAGCGAATCTGTGAAGAGCAAAAACAAATCATTTAATAACCTTTTCCACCTCCAACATGCTTGACCTACTATTTATAACATTATCAAATAAGAAAGGAGGATATGACAAAACTGTAATTTTCCCTATCTAAAAGCATTGCACTTAAAGACAACAAAAATACGCTGTACCTAAAAATGCTATGGCTAATTCAAAACTATTTACATGTCTAAACTAAAACACAAACACACAGATAAAGTTAACTTATTTGAGTGAACTGTACATAAATAACGATGAAAAATTAGCATTTTTCATGTAAAATTAATCAGTTAACAGTTTGAAGATCAGCATCAATGTTTGTGTTACTTTTGGTAGTGGAAGAAATTCAAATATTTTTCAATTACTGGAACTACAGAAGTGAGAAAATGGCAAAGATGAACTGGAAATAAATCTGCACTTGTCCGTGATGGATGTAAAAAAAAAAACAAAAAAACAAAACAAAAACAAAGCTAACTAACTAGCGAGTGCATATTAGCATTCAGCTAACCGTTGGAGTCACACAATGCAGTGAAGACCTCTGTGAGTCAAACTGTGATCCAACGTGCAGTCCTGTGTGAAAGCGGAAATCTGAATAGGATCTCTACATAGGATTAACTAAAGATCTGCGATTAATGCATTTAATGCTAACCAACTTTTTAAGACATTTTGAGGGCATAATTTCAGATACATGAATTAAGTGTTTTTAAGACTTTTTAAGGATATGCAGACACACTGCTGTTCAAATACTTTGTATAAGGCTCTTAATGTGAAAGTTTGCAGCATTGACTCTATAATTACAAGTCTAAATAGAAACCAGACCCTCTGAAGCTGGATGCAAACATCCAGCTAAAGGTTTACTCACGTAGCATTAATCGCTAGCTAGCTAGCTACTGAAGTAGAGGTCTGCCTCTGTAGTTTCCCTCTGCCACAATGAGGACATCATTTTAAAAAAAACCTTCCTTCTAGAGCTGCAGTCCAAAGTTCAGCTGCGTGCCACACTCCACCACACTCGTGGTGGTTTAATAACCCTGTTTTTCTTTCCCCGCCTTCTGCAACGTGTCAAGGACTATATATATATATATATATATATATATATATATATA
>NW_006800314.1:292421-298661 GCF_000485575.1 Poecilia formosa | reverse complement strand
TATATATATATATATATATATATATATATATATATAGTCTTAATTACTATTTTATTTTCAACTAGCTATACAAATACTGTGGCGATATCGTGACAAAACAGAAATGATTTCATTCTACCTACATAAAAGATTTTTTTAAGCTCAAACTTGTGAGTCTGAGTTGTACTTGTGCCTCATTGACGACAGACAAGATATCTTCTTTGGCAGCAGGTCAATATTTTCTATCCCTTCACGATCGTTTCGTAACAAATCATATGGTTTTCAGTTCAATTTGACAGGATCTACGTTATTACCGTCTTGTTTCTTGACGTTACAAACACCTGGCATTCTATCGTGTTGCGTTCGTCGCAATTTTAGACGCTGGACCTTCTTCTGCCGTTTCTCTCTCACCCTGATGTCGTCCAGCTTGTATTCCAGCAGGCTCCCGTCGGGCTCCTCTACACCCGGAAACTCGTCGTCTCCTCCCACATCCCCTCCTTGTCCCTCGATGATGATCTCAAAGAACACCATCTTCTCCGAGAAGCGGCTGAAGCCGTTGTCGAAGCAGATCTCGTAGTCTCCCTCCTCCATGGGCTCCACCCTGCGACAACAGAGACGCAGAAAAACAGGTTAAAAAAAAAAACAAACAAAAAGAAAAGAGGGTAAAGCTGGTGGTGTGAAACTTGATCAAGGACTTAAAGCTGCTTACACGTGGACTCCGTCGGAGCGGCGCGTCTCGATAATCAGGCGGGCTCCTTGGGGCGAGATGATGGTGAAGTCCACGTCCATACCTGCTCCTGCTATCACCTGGGACGACAGGCAGATCATACGGTCAAAAGAGGCAAACGGGACAAATCGTTATATCTGTTTCACAATCTGGTTTAGAAATTACACTTTCAGCTGCGTCTATTAACTACATTTCCTAAATGCCCAAACAGTAAAAGGTGCGGCCAACATGCGCTCAACAAACCAGTAGGTGATCTACATACTGAGCAAACAGACAATGTCAACTACCGGCAGAAAGGTCGCTCTCCAAACACGGCGTTACGGACCAACCGTCTGTGGAGTAGCAAGACTCCACTTTTTTATTCACACTGAAGCAACAGGAGTATGCTCTTAAAAATGTAGATTCACAAACACAGTGACAATTTCAAAACGATTCAAGGACGGCACACCGCAAAAAAAAAAAACAAAAAAAAAAAAACACAAAATCTTACCGAGTATTTTGTTTCATTTCTAGTGTAAATATCTAAGCACACTTGAAACAAGACTAAACCAATTTAACAAGTCACTTTTCAGTAAATAAAGGAGCTTGTTTTAAGCAAACACTTTCTTAATATTGATGCAAAAGTACTAGATCCTTAAAACATGGGGGAAATGTCTTGTAAGTGAAATAATCGGCCAGTTGAAGCAGTATATTTTTAATCAATATTAAAAAGTTACGTACTTACAAACAAGCTCCCATATGTTGCTGAAAGGTTAGTCATTAGTTTCTTTAGTCAAGTATACTAAAATATCTGTACTAAAAATTAAGCTAAATATACTTTGAATGAGTATATTTGTTTGTGTTTTTGCAGTGTAGAAAATGTAAAACTCAGCAATATTATTATGTCTTTTGCAGAAGATGTAGAAATATCTTCTGCAGGGGTTTTACATAAGTCCCTGTCCCTTTGCATTCAGAAAGTAATCAATTGAATTTGATCGTATTGCTTTATTATTTGGGCTGGTCTCAGACTGACTGTATGGTTTAAGATGCTTTGAGATATTGAATTAGTTCTATATACTCCAAAAGAAGGACTTGCACTGAAAAACAGTATAACATAATGACAACTACATAATAAAATGAGAAATAAATGCACGAGTGAAATATTTTCAACTTCCTCTTTCTATAGTGACGTCACCAACACGGAGACTTTCACACTCAGCAAATAAGACAGTTTGAAGAGCAATTTCCTATTTATGTGATGATGAGTTCACCAATGAGATGTGGTTATAATCACACATTTTTATTTACGCCTCCCTCTCAGATCTGACAGCAGTGGAGCTAAAACTGCTTTAACATTAGACACATTGGTCACAGCAGGAAAGCTGAAAATACTGAACAGTTGTGAGTTTTCTACATATTTGGTAGTAAAAGTGAATAATTTCCTTTTGTGGCCTGGCTTTTGAAATGAGAAGTTTTGGATTATGCAAAACAGAAATGCATGCTCCTTTCACATTAACGAGTAACTCTACATGTATCCAATAGTTTATTGATAGCTTTGTTTGGAGTCCTGGATAATAGAAATCATTTGGACTTTCACACAAATTAAAACCTTTTTTTTTAATGTTTGTATTTATGCACTAATGAATTTAACAATTTACCGCTGAGAAGTTCTGGTTTGTGACTGGAAATGATTATATTAGTTTATTCATTTATGTATTATCTCTATTCATTAAATGCATCCAAATATAACTTTCACTATTTTGGGGCAACAAACACGATAATGTGTACTTTTAGCTTAGCACGTTTTATAGAATATAGGCTTGGATGCAATAATTATGTAATTCCCTCTTCTTGTGAATTTAAAACTATTACTTCTATGAACGAACCTGCATTAAACACTATACTATACTATGTATACTATACACACTTTGTAAGTGGTATAGTCCTCCTTGGAGTAAAAATTATACATATTGTGTTTGATAAATATCGATTTTAAAATATTTTAATCACATTACAGCTTCTGGAAATTGACAAAGCTTTAATTCAACTAGTGGGTATTGGTGTAAAATCCTTAAAGATGAGCATGTAGCTGTTTGTGAGGACAATGAGTGACTGTGTTCACTGACTATTGAGCATTTACCTGGTATTCGACCTCCATCGTACCGTTCTTTATTGCCGTTTGATAGAAACACTCGGATCTTCCGGCTGGAAGCAGAAACGTAAACTCGCTGTCTTGGCTCTGCCCAAAACACTGCACGGAGCCCACGCAGCACAGGAAGGCTACGGTCAGGCCAAGCAGTCCTCCCCTGCAGCTCATTCTGCCCCGGAGAGCCTCCATGACGGTGAAAATTTGCTCAAACGCTTGGCAATCTGACTACAAACATCTTCCTCGCATCCGTCTTCCGCAGAACAACTTTGCGACTTTCTGATTGGACAGATGCCCGCTGACAAAGGCAGATGTTGTGACCAATAAGAAGAGGAAGAGTAGCAGCCCTTAACCAATCAGAGCAACCCGACGTCTTTTAAAGGGAGAGTGATGGGAATTGTGCGGAAGTGTAGACCTGCCGCCTTAGACAAACAAAAAATATACTTTCATAAAACATATCACGCATTATTACTAAGTATATTTCGTTATCACAATAAACATTTTGTGTTCTTCCAGGTTTATATTTATATTGTATGAAAATAAGGACAAATAATTACAATACATTGTACAAACACACATCTATATTGTTTTAACAATAATTAGTTTTTATGTTACAACATAATACTGTTTTTATTGCTAGAACATGCAATGTGCTTACCTTGTAACATAAAGTCAATGACGACAAAGATAAGCTACTGAGAAAACATCTTCTATTGGAACTGATTAGGTGTTCATTGTGAGTCATGGTGAGATTTTTGCTGCTATTTACGTGGACAGGAACTTATAACGTTGAGTAAAGGAAAGGAGGAAAAATTAGCCAGAAGTGATCAAGGAGACCGCATTTGAAATTACTCCATGAGAGCAGCACAGGAAGCTTCAGGTTCAGATCTTTATTCGTGGCCCAGATATTATATCATTCATACTATGCTTTATTTAGACTGGAGGGGGACACTGACAGATATATCTGGCGCAGAGACAAAATTCGCCAAAAATGATTCCAAATTAATGTGCCATCCTGACTGTTACAGCAAACTGAACTTTTGAACATACAAACAGAGCAATTGATTTCTGAATGTGAAACGTCTTTACTAGAAATATACTGTTCCGACAATATCTTTTAGAAGCTTTCACAACAGATTCATACAATATAAATAAGTACACTCTCATAACATAACAATATACTTATTTATATTGTATGAACTACATGTCTGAAACTATATGTTTTATACATGGGATGTATATAGGTAGAAGAGTATAGCCTTCACCTTATAATGTGATATTTTTGTTTTGTCTTGGTGGCTGTGGTACACTTTTGTAGCATAGCATTTCTTTGATCAGGAGTAATTCGCCAAAATAACTCAAAAGAGCCTGGACTTTGGCGCTTCATTCAGTTTTCAGTTCAACAATATGAACGAGACACTTTGTGACAGTAGATTCAACCCTGCTTTTTCAATGATCCAAAGCACAGCAGCAAGTCCACCAATGAATGGAGAACCCACGTTCGTCAGATGTAATGATACTCATGAAATCCACTGAGGCAACATTCAACAAACTGATAGAATCAGAAACTTCAATCTAAGTTGTCTATTTAAAGTTTCAGACAATAATATTTTTCCTCTTTCATCTATAAAACACGTTTTTACCTCCCATATATTCTTTTTCACTGAGCTATTCAACAGTTTTACTTAATACTAAACAAACAAAAATATCTTAACAGGAAAAGATAAAAGATACAAGAGGAAGGTTGATTTTAGTACTACATCTGACATCAAAGTTTCTCTACTGAAAAATAATTTGTAGTAATTATTTCTTGTGGCTGTGTGGTTCTTGAAATGCCAGTCATTCACATAACTAAATTGATAAAGAAATCAAAGACAATAACAACTTCTTCAAACCTTCAGGAACAGAGAATTTATTTTTTTTTTGTGCATGCAACACTAACCACAACCCAAACAAATATGTATGTGACCTTAATGCAAACAACATACATCATTGTCAGAGAGCAGCAATCAAAAAAGGGTAGAAATGTTGTCAAATGGGGAACTAAGGTAGATGAAATCACCTGGGGAATTTGTCTTTTAGAAATAGGAAATGTTATTTAGCTGGATGTAAGAGGGTGGGGAAGAGGCCACTGGGTCAAATGGTGGACTAAGCACTAAAACACATTTACTGCATGTCCTTTCTCTATAGTGTGTGTGTTTATTAACACTATATTTGACAGGGTGAGCATAAGGCTGACATGATGCTGTCATAAACATGACATAATATCTGAACATGAAGGAGTCTTTATGAATGTCTTACTGTTCTCATCACGTGTCATTCGGTAAATAATGACACTTTTAAAGTGCCAACTTTGCATTATTTTGTAAATATTGACACTTTAATGCAAAGTTGGCATTTTTAATGGACTTTCAATGCAACTTTTAGAGCAACTTTGCATTAAAAGTGTCATTATTTACCGAATTACACTTCATGCCATAGACGTCCTTAAAGACTCCTTCATGTTCCTAACAGATGCTATGTGATGTTTATGACAACGTCAGTCCAATGCACACCCTGTCAAATAAAGTGTTACCTACTTTAGATATAGTTTGTTATTTTATGAAAGTACACATTGCTACTTTGATTTATTTTGCTGTGGGGATCAGGGGGTTCCTGTGAATTGTTATTTAATCAGTATAAATCATCCACTCCCCTGTTTTCTACCCTCTGTGTGCTGCTGTTCAGGGTCACGTCAGTCGTATAGAGGTGGGCACACATCCTGAGCAAGTTGACGCTTCATCACTGGTCCATGTAAATTACCATATGTCACTAACTGTGAAAACAAGTGTCCGTTTTTGTACCAAGAGGAAGTAAGCAGGTTGTCACTTCTTCAAAGAGTCACCATGAAAAAGTAAGAACAAACCATATTTATGCTGCTGGCGGGGAATTTGTTTTGGTGCGGTGGAAAATGTTAAGTGTCGACATTTGAAGACCTCAGAGTAAATGTCACTAATATGTGCGGTGGTATGACCTCACAGTGTTACATGTATGTCAGGATGAACTCTTTTCCCTACGACTACTTAATAAAGCACTCACACTTCTTACAGTAAGTCTAATTCTAGCGTTCGTCTTAATGACGAAATGTATTTTTATGGTTTAAGATGTCATTGCTGAACCAGCATAGGTCATGACATTCTAACAGTAGTCTGAAAATTAGTAATTTAGATCAAAATTATCAATTCGGGGTACCACCTGATTGGTTGGCAAATGGTATAAAACTTCATTTCTGGATTTATTTGTTTTGGTTTATTTCTTTGCATGGAGTCCTTGGGTGGCTTACAAACACCTGGTGAAAATGTCTTGCCAATGGCACATTTAGAAATATAATTAACATGTAAAATTGTGATGTGTTCAATACATATTTTAC
>NW_006800314.1:274997-292195 GCF_000485575.1 Poecilia formosa | reverse complement strand
ACGCATGTGAACTTGATTTAGAGCATGTCCAAGAGGGGACCTAAAAAATGTCCCCTCTTGGCTGGAGGGTCCCCTGTTGGTGAGTGTAAAACGACGCGAATGTCCCCTGTTGGATAGGTACGCAAGTGCACACAAATTTGAAGTTTATAATTTTAACCCTGTACTTATGAGTACAAAATCTACAATCAACCCAAACTCGTGTGCCCAGTTGTTCCTAAGAAACACGATTGGACTTTGGATGTTATGTAATCCTAACACCTCGACTCAAATAAAACATTCGAAACGGCCATGATGAGTGGAAGGAAACTTCCAGCTCAACATTATTTGAGACTTAGCAAAGACTGGTGTGAAACCACTATCCTCCAACGTTAGAGTTCTTGTTTTGAGCCACCAGCCTTACAGTAAGGTTAACCCCATGGAGACCTAATGCGTCTCAGGGCATTTCTAGTTCTTACTGTCCCTCCACCTGACGAGCAGAAGCTGCAGGCGCCTGTAGGCAGGGCCCCTAATTTGGTCGGCATGTCGACTTCCGTCAGTCCTCTCTGCATCTTCATCTGCACTAAGCAAGACAGTTTACGAGTCTCGCTTGTGTGAGAGGTTACAGTGTGTGGGCAGAAAATAAGTCAGAGTGAATTGTGAGGTTTCGCCGTATGGAGTTTGTCTTGTCAAACTGTTCCCTCCAATGACAGAGAGAGAGAGAGAGAGAGAAAAGGAAACTTGAAAGATCTAGAGAAAAGGTTAGTTTAAATATAGGATATGGTTAACATAAAAAAATACATTTTACATCAACATTGTGAAAATGCTCAAGAAACTTTTCAGTTCACACATATTGAGCACAAGAAGAGGAAGTTAGCAGCAGAGTGAAAGATTAAATCTCGTTGGAGTGAATGCAGTGCCTTGAAAAAGTATTTGTACGCATGAATCACATGAAAGACTTTACAGTAAGTATACAGCTTAAAGAACTAAAAACTAGCATACAGCTAATAGCAACAACAATAATAATAATAACATGAAACTTTTATGTGAAAAGTCTGCTTTGCATTTGTATGTTTAGGCACAGGCAAAAATTAGTTGTCAGGTCGTGTCACAGATCTTCAGTTGGATCTAGTTCTGGACTTTGACTGGGCCATTCTGCAACAAGAACATGAATCACATGTAAAACTGTGATTGGGGAAAAAAAAGGAAGAGAGCAGAAAAGTAAGTGAAGCAACTCCTCAACAAGACAATGACGGTAATTATGTGTAGAAATCCAAAGACGGAGGACAAGTTGCACCATGAATGTTGGTCTTTTGCAACACGTTGTCTACATCTGCTGCAGGTAGCGGCTGCTCAATTGGCAAAGCCTCGCAACACGCAGGACAACTTTACAGACACATGTCAGCTCAGGGTGACTGCGTGAGGAGACAGAGGTGAGCTGCAATATGGGTTACAGTGCTATAGCCTGTGGTAGCAGAGATGCGTAGCGGTCAAAAAGAAAGGATGTCACTGCTTCAACCTCAGGGCAAGTGTTAATGCAAAGCCCAAACACAACAACAAGCACAGACCGACACATCGAAAGATCACAGGCTCAAGAGGGACACTTACAAAATCAAGGCAGTTTCGAAGTAAGAAAAAAGAAACACAGAAAAACCGTGCACATGATCGGGAGGGAGAAGAGGGGAAAAAACTGCAGAAAGCAAAAGGGAAGTGTCAGTTTTTAGTTGACAGCTATATACAGCAGGGAGTGTCCCTTACAGATGCAAACACACAGACTGATCACTGTCTCTCTCTCTCTCTCTCTCTTTTACTCTCTCGCTCTCTGCATGTCTTTTCCCCATGTTATCTTCATTTCCTCCTTACAATAGCTTGCTTCAAAAGCAATATAAGTGACATTTGACAGCAGGCAAGCAAATACGACTACAGAGGAAGGATTAAAGTTTGAACACTTGACAGGACCTCTCCCTTCAGAGATGGACAGATCTGGCAGAAACATAAAATAGTTGGTGGTAGAACAGATTTATAGTATTATTTATTGGTTATTTTCGGTTTTTGTTTTGGTTCTTTTGGCTCTGAATGCCTGTGCTGGTCAAGATTGCCAACAAACTTCAGAGGTCTGAGTAAGAAGAAGGAGCTGGATGGTTGACTGAGCTGTGGACGGACACTTACATCTGAGGTAATGTTCATTTAAAGAACTTGGACTACTGTTCGCTTTGTGGTTTTTTTAAATTCAATAGACCGGTGATGACTATCTTTGTCAACGTAGTAGTGAGGATGTGAAGAAATCACTTTGCTTCCAGGATCTGGTTGCGTCACATGGGTCTGCCTTAAGCTTAGACCCTTCAGACGTTATTTTCGTAACTTTTATGCTCCTTTGCCGGGTTGTTTTTGCCGTCTGTCTTCCACAGTTTGTTTCTCTGGCTGCCTGCTAAGCTAAGACCCATTTTTCTCTCTTTTTCAGTAACTCTTCTCCAAACTACGCTAGAGCACACAGGTGAATTGTGACCCAGTTAGGATGTCAGAGGACAGCTCGGCCCCCACGCCACAGGTGTTTGTGGTGGACAGCCAGGCCTCCTACCTGTCCATGCCCAAGAAGAAGTCAACCTGGGCCAGAGCGGTCCAGAAGTTCCTCCCACCTCTCCTGACTCTGTTCGCGCTGGCAGTCGTTGTTGAGGGATATTTAATCTACATACTTTACCAAAGAACCGAGGTAAGGAGAGTGTGTCTTGGCATGTCTGATCGGATGAGGGGAGACCCTCTAGGGCTCAGTGAGACTGGAAATTCCTCCGCGTGGCGATTTGCATATTTTCTTCTACGTCACATGGCAGCGTAGAAGAAGATTCTGCTCGGGTCATCTCTTACTCGCGAAGTTCTGGTCAAAACTGACGAAGGCGTCACAAGATTTCAGTCTGAATTTGTACTTCCTTTTTCTTTTTCTGTCTAAATTGCAGATATGTGGCGTTAACCCCAGGCTTAATGCCAGGTTATACGTTTTGTTATGAACCTTGACTATTTTATTTCACTCTCTCTGGATTCACTAAAGCCTAAATTTAGTTGTGAATTTGTGGAACTTGGTGTTAACTAGGGTCAGATTTGATTTTGTCTGTAGGGTTTCTTTTTGTATTTCAAGTGGTAATTATATTTACCACTTTTTACATAATGATACATACATATATATATATATATATATATTTTTTTTTTTTTTTTTAAACCAGAAGGATTCTCCATTTTCCAACCAAATTAGGAGGGGAAAAAAGGGCTTGCACTTCTTAGCCACCTTTCCAGAATGATTTACTGTCACCGGGCATTTCTGTTCCTACATGCAACGATTTCTCCTTTCAGTCATTCATAGACAACTTGACTCTCCAGCTCATTTTTAGATCGCTCACGCTCATTTTCCTTCTCGTTCCCTGCAGGCCCTTTCTGGCTGTGTGTCTAATAATCTGTGCCATAATTTGTCCCACCCTGGGACCTCTGATCAGCAGGTAGATATATGTGCATGTAGAACGTGAATTGTCAGACACCGAGTCAATTTTTTCTGCTTAAACAAATCCACTTTTTTGTGTCTTTTTTTTTTCCAGGATGGGAAGACATCAAGACGAATAGGAACTCAAGGTTGGAATGGTGATTAATGTGTTTGTTTTTATTTAAAAGAAAGCATTGAGATGCAGCTGTTATTACTGCCTTTGTTCCCCCAGAACCTTATCATTTTCCATATTAATTGATTAGTTTGTTGATTTAACAAACATTGTTATCTGGTTTTCTCGACAGAATCCAATGAAATTCCTTCACTGCAGCCACAGAAACGGCCCTTTGTTCACTTGATGGGTAAGAACCCCCATGATGTCATCATTTCAACCAGCTTTCAACCACATTTGGTCATCAGTTCAGCTCTTTATGTTGACTTTTCACTTTAAAAACATTTTTTTTAACCACAATTTCATGTTGCCCAGATGAGGAGGCAACATGGTCGCTGCTTTGTCTGTTCAAAAAAATCAGTTTGGGAAATTTAAAAAGTTGAATTTAGTCCAGTGAAACGTTATTTCAGCTTATCTCAGGGTTTTCCGGTTCAGTTTTGTGACGTACTAATATTGTACGTCACGATACAATATTGTGTTTTTCTTCTGTGTTTCAGGAGTTGAGAAGTCGAATAGCAACATAGTGCAGTGGAGATCACCCGCTCACGACGACAGAAGGAGAATGGAGTACCGGAACAGCCGACTGATAATCAACCAGGAAGGCTACTACTACGTCTACTCCAAGCTGGTAGTGGACGTTTCGGAGGCAACGTCGCCTATCGTCCACACGATCATGAGTAAACCCAGTGGCTATGGTTCACTTGTAGACCTTCTGAAGTCCAAAAGGTGGGATTTTTCTCTATATTTGCTCTTGTTCCTTTTGTGCCTGATGCATACATCCCTCCTCTCCAAATACAACACAACTATAACCAAATCTGACTCTTCTCACTGTTTTTTTTTTCAGTAACTGGGGCCCAAAGAAAAGTTCTGATAGTTCTGAAAATCGTGGCACTTCAAGCGAAGACAAATGGAGAAGCTTTCTGTCTGGGATTTTCCTCCTGCAGGACGGAGATGAAATTTATGTCACTCTGAGCAACATGGACAAGTTGTCTCCTGAGGCCAATGAGAACTGTCTTGGTGCCATCTGGATAGACACTTAGACAATAGCAGAAATACCTCTGTGCTAGCTCTGCTCACCAGCCTAATATATGTATACCACAACTGATGGATGTAATTCTGAGAACAACGAAAAAACAAATAGTTTTAACATAAAAGTATCTGATATTCAGATTACATATATATTTACATTGTAATTATTCCTCATATTTTGGTGTTTAAATAAAAACAAATGCTACAAAACAAATTGTAAGAGGATTTCTTTCTTTGTAGCATAAACACAAGCCATAGAAATATGATTTATTTTTCTGTTCACATGATAAACTGAGAGAAAAATCAACTTGATAACTTTAAACCGCAGTCAACCCACATTATAGGGCTGCAGGCATACAAATGTGCAATCAGCTTAAGGGAGAGTTTGTGTATGTATGCATGACTGTATGCGTGTGTGCGCACGTGCGTGTGTGTGCGTGTGTGTGTGTGTGTGTGTGAGAGAGAGAGGAGCAGGATGTGGTTGAGTAAGGACACAGAAAGGAGGAGGAGTGAAATAAAGTGCTGCTTGTTGCTGACTCAGCTCTTCCCACAGTGAGTGAGTTTCAGAAACACAGTAAAGTTTCAAATGGAAAAAAGAAAAAAAAAAAGAAACAAAAAAAAATAGGCGCAGACAATGCAGAAGTCTGGAAATGAAAGTTTGACAGTAATTAAGATTCTCTGTCAAGAGCTGCGACAGAGTGAACAAAGACAAACGCTGCAATGCAGAACACAAAGCTCCACACTTGGAAACAAGTTGAACTGAGAGCAGAGAAAAGAAAAAAAAAAGAGCTGCCAGGTGGAGGAGCAGGTAACCAGATCACCTCTGAGAGACACATGTGAGAGGACAGACCAGGTTTCTGCATTTGAACAAAATTTAGGTCATTTCCTGCTGCGAGAGCTCGATAAACATCTCCACATATTGATGCTCTGGTAAACAAACGTATAAAAAGCTTCTTGTGCAAGAAACTGTGCATGCTTGGCCCAAGTGCTTTAATTTGAAAACTGTTCGGAATTAAATGTGCTACACATATTTTTATTTTTATTTTTGCATCATATTAATGTTCAGCTGCGTGACAAACGCTGGCTTCTATACGACTTTGCACATTTTATTTGAAGCATGTAGCGCCGACCAGATAGTATAGTCACAATCAAGACAAAAGAGGGTTTGTTGAAAAAAATGCATTTGTTATTCTTTAATTTATATGTGCATATTGTATATATGAAGTGTGGTATTACAATTGTGCAACCCAATGCAGTCAGAAATCAACTAATTATTAAACAGAGATCAGTAGTAAACAAACAGCATCTTGAAACGCAAGGAGAAATCTGGCCTTTGTGGAAAAGTCAAAAACACAAAAACAACAACACATTTTTAAAGAAACTCCTAAGAAGTTAATACAGATTTCCATAGCAAATGTGTGGGAGAGGCTGATCTGGCCCAGTTTAACTTTTGGGCTGAATCGCTTTGTGTATTGAGGAACATCAGCCTGAAACGTGGCGCTGGCAGCATCACGGTGTGAGGACGCTCCTCTTCACCTTCCAGCAGGATGACTCTAAACGAACAGTCAGAACTCTGGCATTGCTTAGACCAGGGGTCACCAACTCCAGTCCTCGAGGGCCACCATCCTGTAACTTTTAGATGCGTCTCTGCTCAAACACACCTGGATCAAATAAACTGCTCGTTTCCAGCCTATTACAGAGAGGAATGAATGCTGGTGAGAGAATTCAGACATTTTGGAGCAGAGGTGAATCTAAAAGTTGCAGGATGGTAGCCCTTGAGGACTGGAGTTGGTGACCCCTGGCTTAGATCAAAGCATAACCACGTGTTCGAATGGCCTAGTCAAAGTCCAGGTCAAACTTCAACTCTCAATCTGTGGTGAAATTTGAAACTTATGTTTGTAGATGTTCTCGTTTCAATCTGGCGGAGGTTAGGGAGCTATTCTGAAAAAAAGAAAGAAAAAAAACGAATGGGTGCACATTTTAGTCCATAGATCCAGAAATCTGGTAAAGACAAAAATAAAAAGACTTGCAGCTGTGACTGCAGGTTGGTTCTGCAAAGTATTGATTATGCTCTCATTTGTATGATCTGTCAGTAAATGGATGTTTGCTGTTGAAATGTGACAAAATGCTTAAAAGTTCTGTAAAAAATGCTCAGAACAAAATGAGCTCAGACTTGTTTTAGGGAGTTTTCACAGTATCCCTTTATAATCCACCATAACCCAACTGTAGTTTGTCTGTCCGATTCTTTTGTGGAGGTTTGAATACTCAAATGAACTCTGATGCTGACAAAAACAAACAAAAACAAACAAACAAACAAACTCTGGTCTACCTGAAAACCTCAGTTCAGTTGAAGTGAACTCTTGTGCGATTAAAAGGCATATGTGAACACCAAGGGGACCGGTGGACAGCGCTCCAAAAGCAGGAGGTGGTCTGTAGCGCAGGGCATTCTGGGTAAGTACAACCAAAGCAAATGCGAGAGGAACAGGATTTTCAAATGGCTTGGCGAAGAAAGCAAACCGCACCAGCTGAAAATGTAAAGAAATGTTGCAAATTTGGTCCCCGATGGATCCGAGTCTACCAGACTATCAGGTGTGAAGACGCCCTATAAGACAACAGTGGTGGCTCTGAACAAAACCTGGGAAAAAACAAGCTTTGCTACCACAAAAATAACCACACTGGAAAGAAAAGCAGCGCAGCTGTGCCATCGTCCTTAGAGCAGCGTGCTCCAGTGCTTTCAACTATCCCACAGAGCCGCCTGCAGAAAGGCACAAAACCGCAGAAATGAGTCAGTAAACAAGCTGACAAATGCAAAAAAAAAAAAAGCCTGCATGCAAAGGTAGCACTGTCACCGCTCTGCACTGTGGGACTTGGCAAACATGAAACAGGAGAGTTTCATCCCCAAACCATAAAAGACTCTCGTCTTACCCCAACCTGACTTTGAAAACAGAATTGACTCCCCTTAATTAGCACAAGGAACGTAAACCATAACCACCCCCGACCACCTGATGCAAAGATGCTGCTACTCGACGCAGCCTGCACTTTCATGGTAAGTTTACTTATCCGGTGATAAGCGGTTTCTGCAAAAATGTTATCAAGGTTGACCTCAAAAATTCTTTCGGAGCCTTCCCCGGAAATACAAAAAATGCGCCCAACTTTGGTAAATACCAACGCTGGTTGCAAGAAGTGATTTCAAGCACCCTTTCTTGTGATAATCAAGTTTTAAACCTCTGTTGTGAGAAACAAGCAGGAGTCTGAGTTAAAATTACTTAGAGAGGGAGTTATTCACTAACCAGATGTGGCGATATCTCACCACATCAGAGCTGCAGGTCAACTAGAATCAGAATCAGAATCTGTTACCTTTTCCACCGTATTCTTCAAACCGAACTGCGCTGGCATTTGTACATGTAAATAAACAATCTCTTGCAGAGCAAACTTGGATAAGATGCATGTAGGAACATCAGCCTTCACGTCTCGACTGGGAAGAATCTTTGACTCTTAGTGCAAGCCAATCATCCTGAAGCCAGAGGTTAAACTCTACAAACAAGGAGACATGCTCGCATTGCAATAGACGTTTTGCTAACCAAATTCTTAAAAACTAAATCTCATCACAACTTCCTGAACTTCCCCTTAAATCTCTAACAGGTTTTCTTCTGGTATCTGAAGAAAACTTGTTTTTGTCTCCGCGCATCTTCCGATCAACTGACGAGACCGATGGGACTGAGTTTGTGTTGCAGACTTTTCATTGACCAGATCCTCTGTGCCACATGCAAAAGCTCGGGTTGCTGTCTTACAGCCTAACCCTGCTTTAAACCTCAACCCAACCGATGATGACTTTCAATGGTACCAGACTGTAAGGGGCTAAATCTCAGGCTTTTGAGATTTTGCGTGTAAACAGTTTGAGAATAATACAACCTTTCTCCTCTTCTTTAACATGTCTAGGAACGCGTGGTTGTCGGGCAAGCAAAAGTCTAAAGGATGTGAATTCTTTTGTGATGCACCTTTTCCTTTCAAGAGAGGCGTGTTGGGGTTTATATTTGGTAGACTGCAGTAGGCAGGATGCCATAGAGTGGGTGCTGCGCCATATGGAAGCGTTGCTGAAGTAACGGCAGGTGTTGTGGCGTCAAGGCAAAAGGTGTTGCGGCTGCTTCTCAGCAGGCTTTTAAGGTAAGGCTGAGCTTTGCTGCGTTGCACTGCTGTAGATTTAACAGGGAGCTTTCACATCACCACCTGAAGTGACTTTTTGATTTACTGCACAAACGCCTCCATCATGTCGGATGCAGGAATGTGGAAAGGAACTTGTGGATTTCTGATAAAAAAATGGCCAATTTTAGATATAAAATAAAAAAAAAAAAAAAAGACACGGAGAAGACAAAAGGAATGTAAATGTAAGTACATCAACTTAATTCAGGCTGTAAATCATGTGTGCTGTTTCTTCCTGAAATCTTTTGTAGGTTAGCTTCCACGTTGACACCAAAATTTGCATGAGATATGGATACGCTGAAAAGGCGCCCGCTGAAATTTCTCAGCGTGGGTTTTTGTCGCTCCAGAGCAAAAAAAAAAAAAAAAGCACAAAAGAGGACCACAACTTGGCGAGTCTGAGATTTGCAACATGTCGCCTGCGCTGTCGCTCTTCCTCTAAATGTTGCGTGCAACGCTTACTGTCAGCCTCCCGCTGGGTTCACCGGGTTTCAGCCTGTTTTCTGCACGGCTTTTGGTGTGAAAGCGGCTACCTGTAAAAACGATGCTAAGAGTGACTCAGAACAGCGAGGCTGCGGGTTACTCAGCCAAGCGCCGAGGGAGAAACTGAGGTAGCGTTCCTTTAAGCTCAGCACACTAGTAATTTCAGAGGATGCTGGAGTGTTTGAAGTACCTCTGAAGTTCGACTCTTTGAAACCTTTTAATTTTTTTTTATATTTTTTTGCGTAATCAGTTCAGAAAGTGAAAGAACAGCTTCCCATTGCTTTGCTGTTTCGGGTCTGACTCTTTTAGACAACAAAGAACCAGTTTGAGATTTTTATTATTATTATTATTATTTTCACGCATCAAATCAGTAAAAATGTGTTCTGCATTGTTTTCACAAGGTGTGAAGTGTCTTGTGGCATTTTGTTTAATTTCTGCTCTCAGGTTAAGTTCTGACCTCTCACTTACCAAAACTCTTCGCTTTCATTCCCGCCGCAGCTACAGAGCTCAGTTTTAACACTTAGATGTTCTCAACATGATGAATGTTTTTTGACTTTCCAAGCCAAATGTTTAAAAACAGTAAAATAAATAAATAATAATAATTAAAAAAAAGTAATACATATTCAGCTTTTGCACAAGCAGAAACTGAATATGTCGTGAAGGAAGTCCAAATTTGGTAATGTGTTGTTTCCTGGGGCTGGTTTTATTTTTGACTGACAACTAGACGCATTAAGCAGTTTTTTGGCTCTATGTGTGTAACATATCTGTGTAAATAGCTGGTATCAACCACACACCTTTGGTGCATACAGTGACAGTCTTTATAATATAAGATAACCCTTGAATTTTACAATTTCCTGTGTGATCAAATGCATCTTTCTCAAGACATTACAAGCATTTTATTTCCTGATTTTTCCAAATTGCTCCATGTCTTTGTTCAAAAGTCTGCTCTTGTTCTTGGTAAATCTCTCCGAGCCTGTTTGTGTTTTATCCTCGTCTCATTAGTGTCTTTAAGCCTTCAGAAAAGTTTCGCACTGACCTGCTCAGGAATCCAAAGCGAAGGAAATCATGCCCTCCACCACCATCCAGTCCCTCCACCGACCTCCACTGCCCAGTTGCATCTTCCACCCGAAAAAATGCCATGAATCGGTGGAAAATCTTACAGCATGTGAGTTGGACCGAGCTAGAACTTTTCCTTGTTCTTTGGGGTTTGGGCAGCAAACGTTTCCCGTCTCATCTCCTTATTCCTGTGGAGTCCAAAAGGTCGGTGTCCTGCAGACCTCAGCGGTCTGCCTGGTTCATCACACTTAAAATCAAATGATGGTTCATTAACAGGTCCGTGCTGTTAATGAGTTCATTGGACTGTTTGAGTCAGCTGTATGGGAGCAGAGACCCATCTATGACTGATGCCGGTCTTTAAAATAACCTTTAAGTCATGAAATCTCAAATTACACTATTGGATATAATCTGCTTCTTAAGGTCTAAGAATAAAAACAAACTCTTCAAAACTTTTAAGGTACCGATCGGCTTGTTTCAGGAAAAAAAACAACTTCATTCTGTCAGACAGCAAGAGATCTGTGGTTTTTGATGTTTAGTTTTTTTTTGTTACATTTTTTTTAAGCTTGCATTTCTTAGTTTTGTTTTTCAGCAGGGATTCCTGAACTCTGAACTTATTTTTATGAGCTTATGAAGATATAAAACTTTAAAACACATATTTTTAGGAATGCAATTCTTGGAAAAACTCAGTGAAAAGGTGCTATTTGTGCTTCAGATAAAACTAAGTTACTTAATAAGTCAATCAGAGTTTTTATATTTATGATGACCTGTGACCTCTGATGAACTGGGGCCATAAAGTGAAAGCATATGGCAAAACAAAAAAATTGCACATTCCCTTTAAATGCAGCAAATCCATCAGACGTTTTAAATCACATGCATTTCTTCAAAAAGCGTTTTTACATCTTCATAGGAAGCAACACAGCAATCTTTGAACATTTTGTTTGTTTTTTTTTGCCCGTGCTGGCTAAATTAAGAGCGTATTTCTCATATCTTGTGGCCGGAAATTTTTTTTTGTTTTGCTTGACATCAACTCAGGAGGTGTAGAGAAAGAAAAAAAAGTGTGTATGTTTGATGGCCCACAGGTTTTTTTCTTTTTTTTCTAAACCGCTCGCTGCAATCAACAAACAGGATGTGATGTGCGTCCAGTTCCCGTTACAGTCTCCGTGACACCGGGGAACTTTCCCTCACCTAAATAAAACTTCATAAAATCCACTTGAAACGTTGCACATATGATTTCACTTTTTGATTTTTATTTATTTATTTATTCATTTTTTGCAATAAACTTAAGAACATTACATCCATGTTTGACATGGATTACAACAAAAAATACATTCACGTTTGAATAGTTTTGTCCATAGGACTTACATTTTTCTCACAAGCGGAACGTTTTCCTGGCTCGCGAGTTTCCACATGGAATGCGTCTTATCCGTAATCGCCGGTGGCGATTGCAGAACTTTGTCTCCTTGACGACGTGTCACCCTTTGTTTTTTGTGAAACAACATCCAGCTCCCCGAGTTCAAAACTGAACCAAATCAGTGCGGTAACAATGCATTGCACATCAACACATATGTAGTGGCATCTACAGCAATAACAGAACATTCCCACAGCGTTATAAATATAGATAGATACATAAATAAAACTTAAAATAAATACACTGCAAGACGATGCAGAAAACTGAGTTTTTTGATATTGAGTGATGTTTGTCCTGAGATTTCTCTTTAAAGTCCTTTCAGAGACTCTTTGGTTCAGTGCAAAAACAAAAACCACAAAATAAAAAAACAACAACAAAAACAAAACATCCCACCTCAACTCTTGACCGGTACCGGTACCGATATTGGCACGTTTCCACCTTCCTGAGCTTACACAAAGAACCCACTGGTGTTCACATTTGTGTTACGACCCCCCCACAGGGTCAGGGTCCCGTTCTCTTCCAGACACCCGCAGCCGCAGATCCTCAGTCTACGAGAAACACCCCGAGGCCCGATCTGTCCTGGTCCAAACTCCAGTTCTCCTTTGTCTTCTTCGATACAGTCATCTGAGTGATCAGGTCGTCGTTGCCCAGCTCGGTCACCGTCCAGCACTTTTTACTGACGGGCGTTTTCTCCACATCGTCTGTAAGCTCCACGTTGCAGGTGAGCTTGCCGGTCACCTCCAGCTTGAGGACGCCTGCTTCGCATTTGTGTGTGCAGTTGACAGTGACCTGGATGTACATGAAGTAGGTCCCCTTCTTCGATGGCTTCAGGGATCGCTTCGATTGGTCGTATTGGAAGTTGCTCCCAATCGATTTCCTTTCGCCAAAATGGGCGATCATCCAAGACATTGTAGTGTTGTCTAGTTCACCTAAGACAGAAGAAAAACATGTGGTTGGTTAGAAGATGGTTACTGAGGGTTAGTAAGCACAGTTAATATTCATTAAACCTCCTTTTTTTTTTACATTTTAGATGCAGAAAAAAACACCTTTTAGAAAATGAGAAGGGAGAAGGGGACTGAGGGCCAAAAGTGCCGAAATATATTTATAAAACACATTTTTCTGTATGTGATAGCACATGACATCAACAACTCAAAAAATTTAATACATACATTAAATAAAGGTTTTTTGTTGTTGTTTAAATATGTATTTAAATGAGTCAATACTTTCTAAAATACACAATCATAACAGTCAGAGTAAGAATCATTTAACACATTTCATTTTCATTCAATTTATTCTGAAACTATGCATAAACATTTTATTCTTAATGTGCTGCAGCTGTTCTAAGATTATTTACTGTCGCCAAATAGACGCGACATCTGATTGGCTGACATGCACAGCAGTGCAGACTGATCATGTCAGTCCTTCCTACACAAAGTGAGCTGCAGCACCTTTAAAACATGACTGAATAAAAACTGAAAATTAATATTTAGACGAATAAACCCCTATATTTATTATTATTATTGTCCGTTTTCATGCTCCATATTTACCAAAAATATGAATGTCAATATAATTTCATTGCATGACGAACAGTAGACATTTCATTATTTTATTTTACAATTAACAAACTGACATATTGACACATTTTTTCTATTTTTTTTAAAGAATTCATCAGTTTTATCACAGCTATAAATACATTTATTTATTCAACTGCAGTGCTTTTGACCCTCTATATTTGGCAGAATATAAAATAATTATATAGAATTTTTCTACATGAAAACTATAATTATTTTTATCATATTTTCACTGGTTTATTCTCTCTGTCATTTATTTATTTTATTTGACTGTGGCACGTTAACGTAACACATACTGAATTCATGCTCTCGTTGCCGGTTAAAACTTGAAGTAGTTATTTCTGCTTTGTTGATTTAATTTTGGATGTGAGCTCGTTTAAAAAAAAAGCAACGGCTTTGTTGAAATTAGGGCAAATAAAAATAAATACTCACTCTGTGTGGCTTTCAAGTAAGCAAAATTCTGCATCTGTTGAGGAAAAAAAAAGAAAGAAAAGGACATGTGTCAGAAAACAACCAAAGCTTATGAAAAAACAAAACAAAAACAACAACAACAAAAACTGAGGCATTGTAAGGTTGTCATTAATGAAAACGCGGTTTACCTTGTAAGATGGAGTGGGGGAAGGAGAGCCACTGTCCACCAGGCGGGCGTGTATAGATGCGGGGTCGCGCAGCTCGGAGCGCAGCTCCTTCACTACCAGCATCCCGCCGACAGCCAGAGCCGTGACCGCCACGAACAGGATCACGACGGACATGCCGAGGAAGAAATCCACGAGGCTCCGACGCCGTCCGGCGCTTTTCTGGAGAGACTCCACGTCCGCCTGGTTGCTGCTTTGCTCCATTGGTCTGTCTGCTGTTGCCGAGATTGTGATGCGGCGCGAAACGCTCAAAAGTGCCAATGCAAGTTATGAAAAACAAGTAAAAGAAAAAAAAAGGCAAAGACAGTCCTCCAGCCGATGGGTCAGTTGCCTCCTGGGAGTTTAGTCCGCTCTGTTAATCACCTCAGCTCAGTCCTGCTGTTTGGTAAAGTGTGGCGGCTCTGAGGACCATGACAGGAGCATTTATAGCGCGCTCTCCAGAACACGCTTTCAGATAGAGGAAAAAAATACGGAAGTCATGGGTTTCCCTCCCCGCCTCCATACAGACTCACACGCGCACACACACGCACGCTAACCGTCTCCCCTCCCCTCCCTGCTTTCACTGGAGGTGCGAAAAGTAGACTTTCCGCGGCTCTCCTCTCTGTTGCGCAAGTGCGTATCAGAGAGGAGAGCGTGTGTCGTGGAAACCGAAAGGAAAAGAGAGAAAAAGCATCACCTAAGGGCTTTTTATCATCGTTTTTTATTTATTACCAGGCTACATTCCTATACAGTCATAAAAACAAAAAACAAAAAAAGAGATACAAACTCGTACCTGAACCCGTGGAGGGGGCCCCTCTCTATAGGGGCCCCAGTATGTTCTATTAATGGGAAGGGTGGAGTGCACGTGGGTGGATATTAAACATGATGAGAAGGAGTGGGATTTTTTTTTTCTCTGTCTCTTTTTATTCCAAGACGGTAAAGTTTACGTGGGCGAAAGATGCCAGGCATCTACGCTTGTATCTGCTTGGCTGTCAGACAAAGCGATGGGTTTGAACACGCTGTGCAGGCATATTTAGAGAGGCAGGTTATCAGATGGGGGTGGGATGACAAGCTGGATGAAACTCCAAAGATTTTCCCACGACCCGTGTCCAGATGCACCGTAATCGAGATCAATTCGGGATTTGGCTTTCTGAAACGATTTCGTGTTGATCTGACCCATTTGGTTTTATTGGACCATGTAGTTATTGCACTCTCAGAAAGAGTTCAGCTTCCTTTCACCTTCTGTAAGGAAACAGGCCCACAGCATCACAGATCCTCTACCTTGCTGTAGCAGAGTTTTTAAGTGACGCTCTCTGCTTTGCGTCAGACACACTCTGAAAAGCCAGATCTTGGTCTCGTCTGAGCAAAATGAGCCTGAGATGTTTATATTTGTGATGGTAGGGCAAAAAAGGCTGGGTGAGTCCGAGGGACTCCATTCTTTGTCATGTTTCTCCAAACCTTTGGGAGATTTTTGTTTTGAAAAATAAACTGGTCCATTAAAGTTGTAGCGTTCTGGATTCTAGATGGAAAGTTCAGAGAAAATCGAATCGATTGTAAAAGCGATGTAATATGAAAATACCATATTTATTTTTGAAGGGTTTGCAATAACCATCGAAACAATCGTGTCTCATCACGAGATACCAACTTGGTTGAATAGTACTCCTCAGTTTCTCGTCTGATTCCTTAAGTTTTCCTGGGATTATGACACTCAGTGGAAAAATGAATTTATTTTAAGCCGTTTCATCTTTTCCCTGCTGCTGTAGAGTAAATATATCCACATGATCATTTTGGTTCCGCTTTTTGCATGCTATGTGATGAGGTTGACATCGGCCACATGCAGCGGTTATAGCTAACTGCACATTGTTGACATTTCTGTTGCATAAGGTATTTTATGAACTGGCTGCGTAAAGTTAAAGTTCCTCTAAACTTTAACAACTTCATTAAAAAAAAAAACACACTTTTTTTCTCATTTGCGAGTTTTCACGTTAGAAACAACCAAACTGACGTTTTCGCTAGAAGACAAAAGAAAAGAACAATTAAAAACATCAAATATCAAATGGTAATGTCTCATCAAGCAGCCAAAACTCAAAAGACCAGATTTGAATCCCGACTTCGAAGTTTGCTGTGTGTCGTTTCCAAATCAGACGCTTATCTCAGCAACCATTCACCAGACTGGAAAGCGGAGCGAGAAGTGACGTGGGCCGCTGATCGACGGGATACAGGAATCCATTTCGACCAAAACAAAACAAATCCGAGAACGTGTGGCAGAAAAACATCCTAAAATAAGTTTCTAGGGTTACGTCAGGGGGGAAAGTCTGTTGTGTCGGCAGAAGTTTGGACTGTACAGTGCGTTGCAAAACAAAACTCACTCCATGAACTTTCCACGTCTTGCTGCTCGATGGCTGCAAACTTCCTTGCATGTATTTTTGGGGATCATGTGATGGGCAACCGCAAAGTAGGCCGTAACTTTCAAGCAGGTTGGTTTCGTGTTTTACAAATCTTGCATGCGTGTGCGTGTCATGCATTAATGTTGAGTCAACCTTTGTAGAAAACATAAAAATGGAGCTGTCAGTGTTTCGGGACTTAGATGTCTCTATAGAGCAGTTTTGAGCATCAGAAGAGAAGTTATTGTTTTGCAAAATACATCAAGCGCTCGTCGATTCTTAAGTCTATTCATATTTTCAATGAAATTTAGGTCTAAACTTCGACTGGGCCATTCTACAACATGGATTTACTTTGACTGTAGATTGACCATGAAGGCATCAGCATGGATGTTTTTCCCTAAACCCCATGTCAGGACAGGGGTTTAGCATTTTGTGAAACTAATATTTAGCATGATTGGTTGCTTCAGGGTTGGCACGGCTAACTGTTTAGCTAGCGGTGCCCGTCCCACACGCTGCTTGTTCAAACCTCCTTCAGAGAACGGCTGGATTTATAGTGAGATTGGATGACGCACAAGCGCACTCTCTTTACTGTTGAGGCAACTTGTGAAGGCGTGTTGGTTGCAATGGGATTTATCTACCGGAGTCAAAGTGAAAGGAGCTCAAAATGCAAGTACATGTATCACTCGTCAGGTTTGTAAAGGATATGAAAATCATGTCAGATTTTCCTTCAGTTTTCACAGTTTTGTTCTACTTTCTGCTGGTCTGTCATGGAATATTCCCAGTGAAATACAGTGAGGTTTGAGGTGAAGAAAATGTGTGAAAGGTGAACGAGTGCAGACAAT
>NW_006800314.1:270296-274374 GCF_000485575.1 Poecilia formosa | reverse complement strand
CACACACACACACACACACACACACACACAGACAGACAAAAAAAAATAGGTCTAGGTTTGTGGCGACAGAATGTCACACTGCATCTCATAAACCTTCCCCAGGTGAAGGTGCTGGCGCTGCTTCTGTTTCAGATTTATATTTAAATCAAACGGAGGAGGAAATTTCACATCAGAACGTTTCCTAATGAGAACCGTACCGGTTGTGCCTCTGCACATTCTGGCTTCAGTACAGAAGAACAAGCGCTCAGACTGTTTTTAAATAAACAGTCTGAAATATGCTTCAACTGACAAATAGTCCCCAGTAGTTCCTCTGTTTCTGCGGCTAACATCTACAAAAAAAAAAAATGAATCAGTCAACGACTCAGTAGAATCACCAGAATTATGTACTGTTTTAAAAAGAGGACATAAGATGTACCTGTGTAAACTCCAACCTCTGGTTACTGAGTTGGTGACTTTTACAGAAAACAAATTGAGTATTGGTGATTTAACTGCAAATGATGCTCATGTTACATTGTGTCAACGAATCCCTTTAACATAAACTCTTTCTGTGTTTTTAATTTTTGGAGCCTTGAGTTGGCCCATTTAAAATGTGGAGTTTTAATGTTGCATTAAAACTCTTTGCAACGCTCAAATATGGGAAAATTCTGAAGTTGTACTGCATCTTTCTGGGACCAACATGGAGCCGGGTTACACGGGACATTTCAAACCACCTGCTGATGTAAAGGCCTACATGTTAACTTACTAAGTTTTGCATGAGTAAGACACTTTAATGCCCCTACGGATGAGGCACCAAGCCCGGCTCCAGCCTGGTGGCCCTGACTCTTCTAAATCCGGCCCTGTAAAACATTAAAGGAGCATCTCAGAGCTTTGCATCTCATCACATGCTTTTGCTCAGACGTACAACGTCTGGGTCAGAATAACGTTTTGTGATTCGATCCGATTAGATGAAAGTAGGTGCCAGTCATTAATTGCATTGTGGCCGAACCGATTTGATCTACTGGATTCCCGTCAGGACTTTGGCACTGTTACAGTAAGACAAGTCACGCACCGCTCACGGTTAATGTTGCACATGGCGAGGGCTTCCCACGGCAAATTAGGCTCTGCTCTTCCACAGCTGATGCTTTTACTTGTGGCATTTATGGTAATCATCTTCAGACTCTATTTTTAATCCGCTGATGTTGCAGCATGTTGGTGTTACAGGAATGTTTGTGGCAGCCACAAAAACGGGAACTGAACTGTTGCATGAAGACAAACAAGAGTCAGGAGGTTCCTTAGGGTTAACTTTAATGAGTCACTCTGCTGTAAATTTCAGCAATCTAACAAGTGCTGTGCTTCTGATGCCGTCACATTTTTATCTCTCTCTCTCTTCTTATTTTTTTTGTTTTGTTTTGTTTGTTTGTTTTGAAAGCTTGCAGATTACCAGTATCACGTAGCCTGCATATTTTCAGTAGAAATGCATCAGAGTGCTTCAAGAAAGCAACCTTCATCACAAGCCTCCTGGCCTCAGTTACGCACCTCATATTTGGTAAAACAAACGTCTGAGTTGGCAAAGCTGCACAGTCTGTTAATAATTTCTCCCAGACGTTTTGTGAGCCTGGAATCTGTCGGTGCAACTGCAGCTACTGACGTATTTGTGGACCATTTCCCCTAATGCATTTGTTTTTTATTATAATCTCTAAAAGATATGTTAATCTAATTCAACATGTTACGCATGTTGTAGCTATTAGTATTCCAGATTTTTTATGCTTGAAAACTAACATTAAACATCTTGTTTGCGCACACAGTCTTGCCCAATAAAGCTGATTATTTTGTTAAATATTAATATTAGAATTTTCTAAACTGATATCTGTGTAGAATGCATTTATTTATTTAATAAGTTGAGTTATTTCCTGGTCTTCTTCAGAACATCTTGGGTAGTGGGGCTGAAGCCTTGGTTCTGACTGTAACTCAAAGACAATCAAAATTTTCTCCAAAAGTCTTTTTCTCAATATGGAAAAAGTATTTCAAGTATATACCAAAAGTAATTGATCCAGGCGAGCTGGTTCACCATTCACACTTGGAGAACCATTCACACTTGTAGAGGTGGGGTTCCTTCAATAGGAATCTTTCAAACTAATTTGGACAATAAACTGAATACTTTTTTGATGTCTTGGATGAAATTGGAAATCAATTCAGTTGAGTTTATTTATTTGACGCCAATTTACAACATGTCATATCAAGGCACTTTACATAAAAACTCATTTCAGTCCATTCATGCAGACATTACAGTTGATGTATTTAATTTTGAGTCAGTTGTGATTCAACTGAAGTGGCTTTCTTTGTAAAGTGTCTTGAGAAGACATGGATTGTAAACTGGCAGGTAAATAAACTGAATGTCATCTCACTGACTAGGACCAATTTAAAGAGCAAGATATTTGAAATCTGCAATTATTAGTATTTGAGTTTAGAAGGTATTCTTGCCATCACTCTAATCTTTAGCACTTTACATAGATTATTGATCTTATTTAATAATTGTTCCTCCTGTTTTCCTGTATTCAAGTTGTTCCTCCAATTTGGCTAAAAGGCTTAGCTAGTTCAGTTAGAGCCTTTTAGCTAGCTAAAAGACTTAGCTAATTTAGCTAGCAAAGCCTTTTAGCTAGCTAAAAGACTTAGCTAATTTAGCTAGCAAAGCCTTTTAGCTAGCTAAAAGACTTAGCTAGTTTAGCTAGCTAAGCCTTTTAGCTAGCTAAAAGAGTCCACATGAACTCCAAAGCTGTCATTTTACAATGAGTTTCATTACCAGACTTTTACTTTTGAGAGAATGTGTCTTTGTTATGTGCTTTCTATTTCCTGAGGTTCCTTGGGAGTTTTTGTTTTTCATCTTTTTCAAAGATTCAGATTGGTTCAGGAACTTTCACTGTTGCAGCTCCGCAAAAGTCCACACATCACATGAAGAGACAGAATACTTTCTAAACAAACTGAAAAAAAAGTGCCTAAGGAGTAAAAAACATCACAAGGAATGAAAATTGAGAAGTACAGCACTGTGATGGGAAAAGATGAAGGGACTATTTTTGCGTAGGAGTGTCAGAGATGAGGAAGTAGCTACGAAACAGAGAAAATGAGAAAATTAACATTGCAAGCAGGACAAACTCTTGTTAAATGTCATATAAGCATTTGTGGGGGCAAGAAAAAAAATCCCACATAACTCTGTTCCTTAAAGAGCACACAGAGATCTTCAAAAGTCCATGTTTATTTTTTAAAGCTTGGGATAAAAACCCAGCTGAGTGAGGATCACTTTCAGTTTTTCTTAAAATATCTAAACTGCCTGAAGGTCTTTCAGTGTAGAGGCGGGAATGTGTTCAAATTTGGCTGAAATGAATTGAATGTGAAAACAAGTGAGTGAAAACAAGTGTTCACTCCCTCTGATTTTCTTTTTTATCCTTTTATTGACTTTAGAAATCAATAAAAGTCATTTTCTCAGTGTGGGGGAAAAACGGCTGTTTTATTAAAGAGAAATATGTAAGAAGAAAAAAAAGAAGATAAATAATTCTCTCTGTTAAAGTGACAGACTTAATTCAACAGAGGTCCAGCCAGCTAGTGATTGTAGTCTGATGATGCGTGGAGTGGAGATCACTTGAGTGTAGTGTGTCGCAGTACGAGGAAACCTGCTGTGTCTGGAAGTTCACTGGTTCATCAGTGGTCCTGGCTACCATTAACACAACATAAACAATACAAGCAATCCTGGAGGAGTAATTAGTTTCCATCATTCATTTACAGCAAGACAACAACCCAAAGGTACACAGACAAGTTGAGTGTTCAGGAATGGTCCAGTCAAAGTCTCTGACAGAGTTTGAACAGCTTTGCAAGAGTGGAGTGAGACTGCAGCATCCAGATGTGCAGCCTGATGAAGACTTGAAGGGTGAATATTAGGGCAGTCTGTTATCTCATGAGACATATTGCTCTCTAATTACCATTATTTGTAGAAATATTTAGCAAATAATTTTTGATAAAACAAAAATGTTGATCGTGATTAATTTGTAAAATTATATATATATATAAAAAAAATTCCCCTCTCACCCTCCGTGGGTGGTCTCTCTCT
>NW_006800314.1:258818-266037 GCF_000485575.1 Poecilia formosa | reverse complement strand
GTGTGTGTGTGTGTGTGTGTAGGTGTGTGTGTGTGTGATGTCACTCAGTGCTCCTGTATGTACAGAAACAGAAAAAGAAAACACCAAAGTGCTGACGAAGAGCAGAAAACACAGGGAAAACCTCCAGTTCAAGAGCTTTTGCTGCCCCCTGGAGGAGTAGAGGGATATAACTTTTCCCCCCATTAAGTTAGCTGATCTTAGGGATAAAAACACATGCAAAAAAACAAGACAGTATAATTGCTTTTACTCTACTTATTATTAATTTCCTTTTTAAACAGAAAAGGAAAAGTTTGTACGTCACTTAACTTGAAATTCTCCAGTACAGATAATGAAGCTGCTTTTAACAGTGATATGTTCAATGCACTTATTTCAGCAAATATCTCCAAGTGAAACACATTATTTGGATAAATTTAGCAGAGACTGTTTTTTTTTATTATTCATCTTGATTATGATGGCTTTCTAGCAACAGCTAGTGTAAACACAATATTTACAGATTAGAATATTACATCAGATCAATATAAAAGTCGCAGGCATAAAAAGGTCTGTCAATTACTTCCTGTTGATTCATCCTTAATTAAACAAACTAAAAAACATCCTTGTGTTTCACCTAATCTGAAAACTTCTTCCATCTTCAAATAAAACCAGAAGTTTACATACACCAACTAAAAATACAAATACACATTTTTTTCTCCTCACTGTTTAAAGTCAAATCAGACCAAACGTCTCTTGTTTAAGAATTACTAAAATCATTTCTATTTGCCAAATGCAAGAAAATTTCTCAAGAACAATGTTTGTTAGAGATTTTTTTCCCCAACTTTTTTGAATTCAGAGGTTTAGTCAGAATCAGAGGAAACTGTATGACTTGGGTCAAAAGTTTTGGTTTTCCCGCCTTGTCATATCTACCCACAACTTTTCCTTGTGATGGAGATCATGACTACGTGACGGCCGCACCAAAACATTCACTTTGTTGACCTTCATAACCACTGGATGCTCAGGGTTATTATTCATTTTGAAGATCCATCTGGGACTAAGATTTAACTTCCTGATGTCTTTAGGGGTTTGTTACAGGACATGTTTCACTTTGGATAATGACAGTAGGAAGGAAGATTGTATTTAGGTCTGTTTGTACATTAAGTTGAGTCAAGGGAGAAGTCTAGTGTTTGCCCATTAAAGCTCAGTTCCACATTGATCAGGATGTTAAAAATAACTGTTTTAGCACACATGAAGCAACAAGAGAAAACCAAGAAGACAAATAAATGCAGATGTATGGTTTCTACACCTAACCTTAAGTTGGGAATCTGATAGTACGGAGTAAAGGCAGGATTCAGATCTCCCAGAGGTGAAAGTATTGGGATGCTTTTGTAAATTAAAAACCTGACAATTCTCTTCAAAATTCCTCGGTTTGCAGTACTTGGTTGCCACTGGACCAAACTTTCTCAATTTCTCAAAATACCACCTTAGGCTTGTTGCTCTCAATAAATAGTTGACATTCATAAAGCGATCCATTTCAACATTTTGGTGCACAACACTATCACAGTTGTAATGCAACATAAGCTCTAAAGGTGACCAGACACATTGGATAGGTTGAACATTTTATTTCACAGCCATATCCCAACAAACTTTAGGCAGGAGACGCAGTGAAGTGGGTGAATACCAGACCACAGGCTCCACCTAGCGGAGGAAAACACAATTACAAGAAGGGAGAAACCCTAAAAATGAAGTTAAAATGTTAAGTTGGGTTCTGGAGCAGGGTCTCGCCCAAAACCACACCTCCAACTTCCCAAGCAGAGTCCTCGTACTCTACTCACCCATTCTTCTCTCTCTGTTAGGTTTCGTCAACCCTACTCCTCTTTACCCTCTACCTCCTTTACCCCACCCCTCTTCATCCCATCATCCTCATCCCCCTGTTCACTGCAGGTTTCGTCTGCAAGGTCCCAAGAGAGCTCTGGGAAAAAAAGTGGAACACATTTTCCTGAAGACCCCGACGTTGAGTCTTCATCCCCTTCATCGCCCAAGCCCTCCAGCTTTCTCCCCAGATGACCAAGCCGAGCTCAACCATCCCCTTCATTCAATTCCTTCAATAAATCTCTTCAGCTTGTACCTTGTGGCGTCATCCTTTTTCTTTGTCACTTCATTCATCTATGTAGTTTAAAAGCTTAATTGGTGCTTTTTATGGTTGACTTTCTACTGATGTTTATAGAATATCTTAATAATGTGGCTAGAGTTAATCAGTTCCTTCATGATATTATTTGTTGGAGCAGTAGTTGTGGATTTTGGTAATGTAAAATGGTCGACATCTGCAGATGCACGGCTCAGGAAAGTTTACTCTGAAACACAGGTGCTAAACACCCAGTTTGTGTTCAGCTGAAAAACGTTGTAACACCTCCACGCCCTGATTGGTTCTGATCTTCCTGTCAGAGCCTGGATGGGTCCAGAGTGACACGGCGATGTTGAGATGAGGAGTTGCGTATCGTCCCTTAGTATTTTCCTTTTTGCTAAGACAGGCTGGTTACAGGAAAAACTACACTTACAGAAGTAAATATGTTGAATCTGAACGTATTACAGTAATAATACTGATAAAAATACTTATAGTTATAAGTTTATTTACAAGTGAAGATCCCAGGTCTTTATTTAAAGAAAACTTTTAAAAAAATGAAACTGTAGAAATTCACTTTTTGTTGTATTCTCCCATATTAATGAAAACAGTAAACATATAAGATCGTTCAGAAAGAGAAATGAAAAGTTTTCTCACATTTTCAGACAAGGACACTAGTCTGCAAGTACTGAAGACTTTAATTGTAACTCTAGGAAGCGCTGTTGCTCCTAAGTTAAGAAACATATACTTGTGAAAATTCTTCATAAATCACATTATTTACCCTTGAAACCATCAGGTTAGTGAGGATCCTAGTTGTGTAGTGACTGCTTGTGTTGCTCCTTGGGATATCAGGGACTACTTAAATCAACCCAATATGATTTTCAAAAAGCCCCCAACAAAAACCAGATCTGGTTAGTTTTGATGAGCCATCCATGACTTGCACTTGGCCACACCTTTAAGAGCCATCTGGAGACACCTGCAAGGCCATATGAATTAACTCAGGACTGGCTCATTTGTGATTCAGTATGTCTTTCATCATTTACTAAAATTCATTTTTTAAATCTTAATTTGTTTCCAATGAGGTAGAAAAAAGCAATAAATAAATAACTGATTAAATGCAGACACATGATATGGCAAAGCTTCATTTCTGTTTCAAAAATTAAATCAGTCTTGTGGTTAATTAAAAGCAAACACTGAAATTTTCCAGAAATGACCTTTTTACAGTTTAGTGAAAATGTCATCCTTACAGGTTTCTTTTCTTTATTCTTTTTTTGTTTGTGACGACCTAACAAGTGTCCAGTAGCCACTGGGTGAGAGTCACAGACGTTTTACATTATAAGCTTATTCAGATTACTCAGATAAGCGACATAAACACAAAAAACTGTTTTCCAATAACAGTTTTTTTTTTATTAAAGTGAACATGTTGAGCTTTTAAATGCTTCCTTTTCACATGTAAATCATTCTCTTATGGTATAAAGCAGAACTGCAATGTTTTGGTCTGAATTTCACAATATTGAAGCTCCACAGATCCCTCGTTTACCCTTATTTAACATCCCACTCCTCTCCTTTTGGCCATATTTGTAGTGTGACAGCAGCAATATGTTTATCCACCGGCAGAGAAACTTTTTATTCCCAAGTTTAAGATGACTACATAATATGGAGTGTAGTTTAACTCTAGTGTCTTTGCATATCAAATACGTTTTAAGATGTGCTAGCATCTTGTGCTAACGCTAGAACAAGATGAATGAAGTAAACAAAGCCTCGACATAATGAAGGAGTTAGCTAACGTCACTGAATGCGTTTGAATTATGTGTAAAAAAAAATAAAGCCAAATAATTATAACCAAAACATGCAGTACTACAGTTATATCTTCATATGTAGCTAAAAGCTAGCACACAGCGCTAACAAAAGCGGACTTTCCCCACTGATGTGGGTACGCTGCTGAGAAAAACAAAGTTTAACCAGACACTGGGGCGATGTAAGGAATCATGTGAGTAAATCCACCAAAGAACCAAACATTTTGACTTATCTACTTGCAACTGAGGCATAACAGGACCTGGACTACAAAATCACAGCGAGGAAAAAAAAAATGGCGGATTGACAAAGCTGATAAGCCGGAAGTGCAGCTTATCAGTTGGACTTCCAGCTGATAAGTTTAGCATTTACGGTGGCTCTACCATAGACATCATATACATGTTTATGTCTATGGTTCTACCGTAAATGTAGTGGTGACCTCATAGACAAGAAAATGAGGGAAATGGACAGAATGACAAATAACGTCAAAAAACATATATATCCATCAGCATTGGGAGAGAATAATTAAATTTTTTTCACGCCTAGACACTCAAACGTACACAAATATATTTTTCATGTCCCCTTTAAGTCAAATAGTTTTCACTTTATAAAGGAAATTTTAGAAAACTTTTTAATTTACTGGATTTATTTTTGGCTATAATTGCTTGTTGACAAAGAACCAAAAACGTCGGATTTTTAAGGCTGCAAGTAGCTACTCTTTCACGGCACCGTTTATACTAAACAATCTACTGCATTTTGATGTAAATTTACATGTTGGCTTATAAAAATGAAAAGTGAATAGCGATGAAGAAAGCTATCTTTCCTCCAGACACTGACAAATCTCTGATGCATTTGTCTCCGATCCTTCCCTGGAGGGTGATGTGACATTTCTCCGAATCTGGTAATTTCCCTCTGAACGGAAAGAAAGGGAAAAAGAGATCGTATCCCGGTTTGTTTCGCAAACAACGCCATGTCTTCCAGATGAATCAGCAGCAACAGGTCGGGGCAGGCCTGGCCAGACAATGATGAATGAATATCAATTAAAAAAAAAAAAGCACGTAAAAGCGAAACACTGTAACGTGTGAGCACGTGAATCTCCTTGGAGAGTTTAAATAACACGCAGCCACGGTTCGGGTTACGCACTCAAGAAGCTCCTGCCTACAAGTTTGTTGTTAGTTGGGTTTTTTTTTTTCTACGCTGAGCTTCAACCCGCAGCCAGGCAGACGTGATGTTGGATACGTTTGGCACGCACACCACCACGGTGACCGTGCCGAGTGCGGAGCTCCAGCGCAAAGTGTCGGACAAGAAGGTCAGCCTGAAGCCGGCAGTGACGGGGATGGACAGCGGGAAGAAACTCCTGGAGATAACGGGACCTGCTCTGTCAAAAAGGAGGTTCCTGGTGGGATTAGACCTCCTCTGCCTCTTTCTCGGTAAGTAAACGGTGACTCTAAACAGGCATTCAGAAAGGCTTATACAGCTAAATACATGTTTGAACAGAAGCAGCACTTAAAAAACATGTTTGAGAAAGTTTTTAGTACTTTTCTTTAATGTATCGTGTAAATACAGCGACATAATTTGAGTCTCTTAGAAGTTATTTGGTTGTGTGCGCGGATTGATTATTGGACACAATCACAAACAACTTTTTGAGTCGCTTTTTGTGGGGGGAAAAAACCCACAAATGTGAGAGAAATTTTTAAAAAATGTTTCAATACGTGACTGAATCCCCTGTGAACTTGTGGTTTCGCTTTTCCAATTTTAATAGTTGTAATATTCATTTACTATATTCGTTGCATAATATTTTTTTTTAATCACTTGGGCAAAAAAACAACAACAAAAAAACACCTCACATGCTGCTGGGCTTTACTTTTTTCTTTTCGTGTTTAAATTATTTTTTCGTGTGTTTGTACTTCCCTCTTTTTTCTAACTTCTTTTTTGTAACTTCACTAATGTTATCTTCTGCTTAGTTTCTAAATCCTTCCTGTTTTTATATATATTTATACATATATATATAAAACAGAAGAAACCCAGCAGCTGAAACTGGGATAATCAAAATATTAGAACTAAGATAACTTCAGGTTTGGTTTGCAAGTAGGCGCTAGTTTAAAATGTCTCAGTTTTAAAAAGTGACAGTTTCAAAATCATAAAAAAATATATTACATCACACATCATTCCTTTGCCCTCGGGGCGCTGTAATGAGAGGACCAGAGTGTTTTGTTCGGCTGTGTGACGCACAGAGTAAAACAGGATTGTCTCTCCAACACTTGTTGCTGAAAACTGCTAACTGAAGGAAGCGAAAGCAACAGTTTTAGCTGATTGGAAATATTTCCACTACTAAAAAACCTGGACAGAGCTGATATGGAAACTCTTGGGTCTATAGAGATGATATAACATTCGATATCGATTTTAGCTATATTTTGTCTAAACCACAATTTTCATATTAAAATCCCCTTTAGTTTGTTTTCTAACAGTTATCATGAATGAGTATAAATACTCTGGTCCAGATTTGACTCATCCATACATTCTGGTATTTACGATCGGTCATCCTGCCTTTAAAATACACTGAAAAATACTCCTTTCTTCTGTATTAATTAACAGAAAAAAAAGTTTTCGTGAATTTCAAACTTTGCTCAAATCATTAAAAGACTGTGAAATAATTTTTCAGTTTATCGTCTACATAAAACCCAGAAGCAGATACAACCTGCACAACCTAACAGTTAGCTAGAGGTGCTAATGTCACAGTTCTAACAAGATGTTTGTATTTTGTTTGCAAACCAATCTTTCTCTTTTTTGCTATGTACACTAAATCAGTGTCATGGACAACCCATCTTAATGTAATGACTACTTTAACAAAATAGCTCAGAAATACAAAACTTGTTCCTTTTTCCTTCAAAATAAGTCTCAAACAACATATTAGCATCTCACACTTATTTCAACTGAAGAAGTCACATGCTCACACTGGCTAAATATTGTTTTACCAGACGGACTTTACTTTGACTAAAAGGTGTCACAAGATCCTGTTACACACCCGTTTATTACTCACTTTTATTAGGGTAACACTGTACAGGTGGAGAGTAAAGCAGCTGACTGAAGGCTAGCTACCTGAGCAGCTAGCCTCCCTAGTTACTAACCAAGTTCAATATAACCAGCAGATATCAGCTGAACCAGCTAACATCAGCTTGCTAGACCTATGCTATTTTGTAACGCAAAATGACAAAATCAGTAGGGTTCCAATTTGTTATTGATATTGGAAAACGATCCGATATCGGTATCAGATTATATCAGCTGTTCTTTTATCCCTCACACAGACCTTTGTGAGTCAGCTGGTCACAT